>NC_068985.1:98218018-98225968 GCF_001194135.2 Octopus bimaculoides | reverse complement strand
AGGTTGCTTCACCACATACCGAAGTTCAGAAATAGCAGCTAAAAATGCTGAGTTTCAGCATTTTTAGCTGTTATTTCTGAACTTCGGTATGTGGTGAAGCAACCTGTTTGCTGATCCCTTAATTTTGTTTATAAATGTATAAGAACTTTTAAGTAAGTTCCGCACCGATAATGGTGCTTACATACCGAAGGGCTTGGTAAAAATTATCAATTATTAATACATTGATAATCCTTTACCCTTTTAATTGTAATAATAATAATAATATATATATATATATAGACGTACTCTCTGCATATGTAATTACATACATGCAAACATGGACGTGGGAATAAGAACAAAAATGTTTTTAAATTTAGCTGGACATCTATGTATCTATGTAACTGATATCGAGGCTAAAACCTGACAAAAGCAACAGCAGTGACAGAAATAGCTATATGTTTAACATACTTCCTCATGTAAAGTAGAGATAGAAAGAGTGGGATCTGTTCTACTTCATGTAATATTTCAATGCCTACATTTCTGGGGAAAATATTTGGATTCTGACCTCAATCTTATTGTCACTTCAGTTAACAGTGTGACAAGTTGCTAACATGTTCGCTGGCGTTTTAGTAACGTTCATAGTTCTCGGGTGTTTTCTAAATCTTCTACGAAAGTATATGAAATTACTGTCGGATTGCAGACATCTACCATGCATGAAGAGTTGGCATATAATCGGTGATACACCAAAAATGGTCGGAAATAACAGAGGTTGGTGTTTCTCATTTTAACCCATTGAATGTGTACGCTATGTCAAATGTGCATGATCTAACACTCCTATCTTCGGGAAGTGTATTTTTGTTCTTGTTGATGCTGTTGATGGGTGTGTTGATGTTTTTTTTAATGATGCTGTGTTGTTGTTGTCGTTGCTGCTGCGGCTGCTGCTGCTGTTGACAATTGACTCCCCACCCCACCAGAATCAGTGCTGAATGAGTAAGCCTACCATTAAAGAATACTCCATCCTTCTCTCAGGTACTGCAAATCTAGGACTGCGTTACTCTCTCTGCTTTTTCCAATTATAAAGATAGTAAAGTATACCAGGGTGGTGACTCGGCTACCATTTTTAGCAGGTCATTCAAGTAGAGGCTTCTTCATTTTCAGGTGATGTAAGTGCTGTAGAGAGGACATACAATGGAATCCAACCTTATTCAATGTAATAAGCTAACCCTTGTTTCAGAGTCGAAATTCATCAGTTAGTGTTTGTTTTGTGGCATGTGGGTTACTGAAACGTTAAATAGGGTTAATCCATGGTACTCAGGCACTCGGTGAAAGACAGAATGTAATTCCCTGATTTGTAATCCCAGATAGTCGCTGTCTTCACTTAGCTAAATACCATACAGCACATTCTGACGTCCTGTCAGAGCCAGGACAATGTTTCGCTCTCTTACCTGTCCATTTCTGTACGCATTGTAAAGGGATTTATGTTGCATTGAAGTGATTTGGAGACATTTGTCCGGAGGATGTGTGTATGTGAGATGTTATCTGGATATGATGCTGTATGAGTGTTTTGTGGAGGTGTCGAAGGGTTGTGTATGTATAATTTGAAAAACTTCGATGGGTGAGACAGGTTTCTGGAGTACTGTATTCGGAAAATTGCAAGTTCTGGAAATAGTGTTCTTGCACATGAAATAAGCTTGGAAGGTGTTCCTAACAGGTCGTTTTTTACCGAGCATTTTGTGTTGCTTCTTAAGATTTCTTTGAGTATGCTTGTATGAGTGTATATCAGGGAATGGAATTATTAACTGAAATCGACGGTAACTAGAATGTTATCTGTGGATAGTTTATTGTTACTGGTGGCTTGTGTAATTTTTGTTTTTGATTCATGGGTAATAAGGTGGTAGTGGAGGCGCAATGGCCCAGTGGTTAGGGCAGCGGATCGCGGTTTCGATTCCCAGACCGGGCGTTGTGAGTGTTTATTGAGCGAAAACACCTAAAGCTCCACGAGGCTCCGGCAGGGGATGGTGGTGAACCCTGCTGTACTCTTTTACCACAACTTTCTCTCACTCTTACTTCCTGTTTCTGTTGTGCCTGTAATTCAAAGGGTCAGCCTTGTCATACACTGTGTCACGCTGAATATCCCCGAGAACTACGTTAAGGGTACACGTGTCTGTGGAGTGCTCAGCCACTTGTACGTTAATTTCACGAGCAAGCTGTTCCGTTGATCGGATCAACTGGAACCCTCGACGTCGTAAGCGATGGAGTGCTAACACACACCTATTTAACCATAGGTAGTATCTCATCTAGATTTGGCTGCAATTTTTGAGGGTCAAGCGTCCACGTACACGATTTCTTACTGGTGTGATATCTGTAGTTGTTGTTCATGGTGTTGATATTTAGCCCTCGCTGAACCTCGATGGATATAAGCTATGATAAAAAGAGTGACTATTCCATCTCTTTTACATGCCTCGGAATGCATTGTCCAATGCGCCTTTTCCTCTTTCAAGATGGCTGTATAGAAATTGAGAAAGATTTTCGTTGCTCATCTTACATACCCATTATCTAGTAACAATGTTAGAATGCAACAAATAAATTATAAATTCAAATGATTTATGCAGTTACCCTATTTCTTTCATAAATCCTTAAAAAGTTTCCAAAATATTGCATTAACGTATTTTGTGGGCAATATATAAATTTATGCGATGCAATGGTTCTGCAATTCTATATAATAATTGTGGTTTGCATAAAAATTGATAGAAACTACACTCAATATTTTACAGATTGTATATAACTTCGTAAAACCACTATTCAGTGTTTTTGTGGGCAGCATGTAATTTAATAGACATTTTACTAGATATCGCGTTGCGGTGGTAATAGACTGTTGGGGTTATCAATCAACAAAGTAAATATTGATGTACCTATCTCACAATATTAGTTTATCTTTGGTGGCCTTGTGCCAAAATTTCAAACCAATATTAGTTTATCTCCCTCCACTTTTTTTTTTGGTCATCAGTTTCCACTTAACCTTGTTGTTATCAATAAAAGTAAATGTTTTCTGGGACACAAATTTACATTAATTCAGTTTTTTTTTTGTTGTTGTTGGCCTTTTACACAATACTTGTTTGTTTTTTTTTCTCGTATCTGGGACAGCGCTATTGCTATACAAACAATCATACAAAAGCGACTTATGTTCTGACTATGACTCATCAATTAATCTACAACATCTAACACATACACTTTTTGTCTCTTCGATCTGCCTAGATTTATGCTATTTCAATGGCTTCAGCTTCTTGTTGCATCTACCCACCCACCCCACAAAACCTACTCAAGGTACTCGTCTTTCGCTACACAAAATGTTTCACTCCTGGACGCAACTCCTTAACCATAAGAAGTTTAGTTGGATTAACCCATTACCTACCAGTGATCTCATATGAGATCACTTAAAAATTACAAATTTCGTAATTATTTGTCAATATTTACACATAGCTAACCTTTTTGCTATATCTACTAGGTATATTTCTCTGATATTCAAATGAGGTTTGCTAATTTTTCACCCAATATCTCGCTTATTTCTATTTAAAATGTTATTTTGAAATATATTATTTTGATCATTCCAGCGTGTTTCTAAGGCTGTTTTATGCTAGAAATCAAAGTTTCATAAAAAAAAATTCCAGTTCATAGAATTATGGGAGGTAATGGGTTAAAGTTTAAAGTTTAATTTTTCAGCAGGTTTACATTTTCAAAGCGAACTTTTCTTGTTTTTAACCAATCTGTTTCAGACTTTTATAAGTGTATCATGAAATCCGTTGAAGAACATCGGGAACATGGTCTGTTGTGCCTCTGGTTCGGTTTCCAGCCAGTCGTTCTAGTCTTCAAAGATAAATACGTGCATGTAAGTGATTTTATAATTAATGCTGTTATCATTGGAGGAAATGATTGCTCATGTTGCCATAGGTAACATTAACCAGGAAAATTCTGATAAACACCATCTGCTTAAATGAATAGCTGAGCCAACGAAGGACCTATATAACCACTCGGCCAGCTAGAAATAGCAGACAAAGCTCACTCAAACCTCGTTCTACGAAATTCTAACAATCTACATTAGATAACATAATGTGGTAACGTCATTGTTCACGGGTCTGCTTAATCAGAGCCGGCATGGTGGGACTGAACACCAACAAAAGCTATACATAAAGTCCATGTTAGCGTTTTGAATGCAGGAGACTTCAAAAAGCTGAATAACAATAAAATAATATAATGATGAACAAAATAATATGATTAATATTAGTCATTGACTTCTTTATTCCACAAGAAGGCGCAGGAGTATGTGGTAAGTAGCTTGCTTACCAACCACATGGCTCCGGTTCAGTCCCACTGCCTGGCACCTTGGGCAAGTGTCTTCTACTATAGCTTCGGGCCGACCAAAGCCTTGTGAGTGGATTTGGTAGACGGAAACTGAAAGAAGCCCATCGTATATATGTATATATATATGTGTGTGTGTGTATCTGTGTTTGTCCCCCCAACATCGCTTGACAACCGATGCTGGTGTGTTTACGTCCCCGTAATTTAGCGGTTCGGCAAAAGAGACCGATAGAATAAATACTAGGCTTACAAAGAATAAGTCCTGGGGTCGATTTGCTCGACTAAAAGGCGGTGCTCCAGCATGGCTGCAGTCAAATGACTGAAACAAGTAAAAGAGTAAGTGCAGGACAGAAATCTGAGTGTGCACCTATTTTATCAGTGCTCTTAGTTTAAGCATACCTCTCCGTACATTTTGAGGTAGTTCTAGAACCGTCTCTAAGTAAAAGCAAAACAATGTGGGATCTTTCTCTGCATTTACTTGAGCGGGAAGGGCAGTGCCTATGAGCCTTTACAGAGTCAACGAAAGCGAGGTGGTGAGGGTTAAAAATATTCTCAAACTGGAAAACCAGTTCGAACGCTTGCAACAGAGTGAACTCCATTCCAGACACCTAAGTTCCTTGGAGGTTGTTTTAAACCGAGCGATCGATTAGGGTTAGGATATCTATATATGTATACGTATTTATGTGTGTATGTGTCTTTGTGTCTGCATCTCCACCTGTCTGCTTGATAAGTGGTGTTGGTGTCTTTACGCTCCCGTAAGGTAGGTCTTTGCGTGATTTAAACCCAGAAAGCATTGGACTGCAGGCAAGTATCCAGGAGCTCCAACAAATCCTGTGATAAAGATAAATAATAATATGACTCTTTTAAGTTGGCGAGCTGGCAGAATCGTTGCCTCGCCGGAAAAAAAATATTTAGCTTCATTTCGTCCGTCTTTATGTTCCGAGTTCAAATTCCGATGTGGTCGACTTTATCTTTCATCCTTTCGGGGTCAATAAAATAAGTACCAGTTGAGTACTAGGGTCGATGTCATCAACTTACAATGTCAGCCGTAATTGTTGGCCTTGTGCCAAAATTTGAAGCCAATTTTATTAGCATTAATAATGGGATGAGCTAACAGAATCGTTGTGACGCTGAGCGGGCAAAATACTGAGCGGCATTTCGTCGGCCTTTACGTTCCGCTGAGGTCGACTTTGCCTTTTATCTTTTCAGGGTCGATAAAATAAATACTTCTTGATTACTGGAGTCTATGTAATGGACTTAGCCCCAGCATCGAAATTGCTAAACTTGCACCAAAATTTGAAATCAGTTATTACCTTTAATGATATAAGTGCAATACTTACTGCTAAGGGCATTATCTGTCAGTTCGCGGATTTTCTACTTTTAATTCGTTTAAGCCATTATGGCAAGTTTTATGATTACTTAGTTTTGAATTGGACATATCAACATTTTGTGCTTAGTCAATACCAGATATTTTATATAAGCTGTTAACTAACATATTTAGTCAATACTAGATATTATACAACATATACGTGTTTCCGATTATTTTAACTAATTATATATATAAATGATTTATCGTTTCAGGATGTAATCGGCAATACGAAACATATAGAAAAAAGTTTCTTCTATAAATTGTTAGCACCCTGGCTAGGAAATGGTCTGCTCACAAGGTATGTATCTTTATTTTTACTTATTTGATTGTGGTCATGCAGGGGCACCATCTTGGAGGGTTTAATCGAACAAGTTGACTTCAGAACTTGTTTGTAAGCCGAGTACTTATTATACCAATCTTTTCTGCCAAACTTCTAACTTACAGACACGTAAACAAATCAACACCGGTTGTCAAGTGATGAGGGAACCAACTCAAATACATACATACATACATATATACAAAGGAACAAATGTAAGGACAAGCAAGTTAGGCAAGTCGAGCTTGAAGTTAGGAGTCCTTAAAACCAAATTGTTTGATCAACGCTTGAATACCTTTGGCCATGACTCTACTTAATCAGAGCTGACAGGGCGGGGGGTTAACGAAAACTAGAACATCAATAACAAAAGTAACTACTACTTATGGATTTCATTTTCCAGTTCTTGTTATTTTATTTCTCGAAAAAATAACTATTCATAAAACTTCCTTAAAATTAATAATGAAATATTCAAATGTTATTCTCTGATTGCTATTTTCAGTACAGGATCAAAATGGTTCAAATCGAGGAAGATGTTGACGCCATCCTTCCATTATAATATCTTAAACAATTTCCTAATTGTTATGCAGAACCAATCAAATATACTATGTGAGAAACTGGACAAAATGGTCGGTAAGGGAGAATTCAATATTCGCCCGCATATTACAAATTTTGCATTGGATACTATAACAGGTAAAGTCATATCCAAATTGCTGTCAACCTACCTTATGTTCACATTATTTTTAATATCATCATCACAATCATCATCAGTCTCCTCCTCATCCTCATTATTATTATTATTATTATTATTATTATCATCATCATCATTATTAGGGCGGCGGGCAAAATGCTAAGCGATATTTCGTCTGCCGTTATGTTCTGAGTTCAAATTCCGCCGAGGTTGACTTCACCTTTCATCCTTTCGAGGTCGGTAAAATTAGTACCAGTCATGCACTGGAGTCGATGTAATCGACTTAATCCCTTTCCCCAAATTTCAGGCGTTGTGCTTCCATTAGAAAGGATTATTATTATTATTATCCCAAATTCTCCTGAATTACCTATGTTACGTCTCAGCTCCATACTGTAGCTTAAAGACTCGACACTTTTCTCAACACATGAGCTGTTTGAAGTATTGAAATTGAGTGCTTCCCATAAAGTAGGGATGGGGAAGCCACAACCCGAAGCGCAATCGCACTCGAGAGTCCATTTTATTGCGCCCGTAGACTGATATACTCGTATGTACAAAATATAGCAAATTTTTCAATTATAAAATTTATACAATATACGTATGCCTACTTGCGACATAGGTCGCGTTTCCAATACGACTCAAAACGGTCAAACTTGGACAGAAATCGTCCGATAATTGCCATTTGAATGGAAATTTTGTTTTCATTATAAAAAACATATTGCTAGGTTTGTACCTCCCCTCTTGAGACCCAACTACACTCTAGCAAAGAAACCTAAAAATATATTGCATGAAATACTTTTTATATGAAACGTAAGCTAAATGCTTGTAAAAGATACTTTGTAAAGATCATTCATATCCAAGAACCCCAATTATTTAAAATTTTCTTCCCTCCTATTTCATTTTTCAAGTTTTTAAGGAAAAAAAAATCTCCAAAATCGACACTCACTTTGTTTCTTTCAACCAATAAGCAAAAAATATTTTAAAATCTATTAAAAATCAAAAACAAATTGGTAAAGCTTTATCGAAACAGAAACTATTAATTTGGTATTATATGAACAGGATTATTAAAAGATATTACTAACTTTTTTTTCTGAAGAAGCAGTGAAGTCCCGGAGCCTTTTCCGCGACGCATCCGGCCAGCACCTCTCTTACCTCCGCGGGAGTGATCGGGCCCTCACAGCATTCCGTCTCACGCGCCGAGAGTCGAGGCCCGCCAGCTAGGAAATCCCTTAAGGGCTCCCCGCG
>NC_068985.1:98213380-98216033 GCF_001194135.2 Octopus bimaculoides | reverse complement strand
ACTGTTGACTCTCTTCTTCCCTCGTCCACTTTCGCAGGAGCGTCGCCACTCGCTTTAATGGTGTTTTGTTTATTTTTTGTTCAAGTTGAGCGAACGTGACCCTTCTGTCCACACTTGAAACATCTGGGTCTCCGTCCCTCAACTGACACGCGAATGGTATGTCCCTCCCCCACAGACACCCTGTCGGGCAAATTTTCCAGAGTATTGTTCTCCGCTTGGACTATCATCTCAAGCCCCTGACCTTTCCAACCGGTTGCTTTCCTTCTCCTTGTGCTTAAAATTTCTATATTTTCTTCCACGTCGAAGATTACGGCCGCTGCCGCCCACATTACGTCATACCTAAATGGTATGTCTTCTAAAGTTACACGTGCTGTTCGTTTTCCCATGTAAGTGGGCAGCAGAATATGCTTCAACACACGAAATCACATAAAAAATCTTGCAAACCAAATCCAAAAATGTATATAGAATTATACATAAATATATACAAGATTTACCATAGATATAAGAGTTACAACTTGTGATCCACCTGCGATCCTTTTTCTTTGGAAATTTTTGCCTACCGCACTAAAAAGTTTCTCTACCCCTGCTATAAAGTCTATTATTCGAGGTTTTTGCTGCCAGAAAATACACTGGGAAGTCTTTTTCAACATTAAGTAAAAAATTCCTTAAGAAACGGCAGAAACAGCAACCGTGCTCTTTCGCTCACTACATAATACTTTGATGAAGTGGATACACATATGCAGACGTTATTGAAGATGTATCAGTTAGTGGATGTTGGATCTGTCAGCTGATATTTGCAGACGATATGATGCTACTTGGCTTGTCAGAAGGTGATTTCCATCATGCACTAAATAGGTTGGCCGCTGCCGAGAGCTGCAAGACAGAGATAAGAATAAGTGCAGCGAAGAGTGAGACATTGGTCTCCTGAAAAAGACTTCCCAGTGTATTTTAATTTGTCTTCTCTTGCTATTTTATAAAACTTATGCTATTTACCATTGATTTCAAAAGTAAATTATATATTACTCCAGAAACTGCCATGGGTAAATGTGTGAACGCACAAGTTAACGAACATTCAGAATATATTGAAAGTGTTAACAGGTAAGTTGTAATGATTACATTTTTATAATCTTAGACACACAGTATGTTGTTTCATAAATATCTTACATACATTAATGGCTATAAGTTATGATGAAACATCAAATTTATACTTACATATATGTGTGTATACATGCGCATGGCTTACAAGCATGAGATGGTGCTCTGAGTTAGAGAGGCGGGCTTTCAATCACGAGATAGTGAGTTCGATTCCCAAACCGGGCTGTATGTTGTGTTCTTGAGCAAGACACTTTATTCCACGCTGCTCCAGTTCACCCAGCTGTAGAAAGGAGATGCGACGTCACTGATATCAAGATGTATCGGTTTTGACTTTCTCTTGTATAACATTTTCGGCGTGAAGAGGGGAGGCTGATATGCATGGAGGACCGCTGGTCATCCATAAACAATTCTATATTTAAGAGATGCGGAAATATGTACATTATTTACAATTGACGGATATTTGTCCTCATCTTGTTTGTTGTTAACACAACATTTCGGCTGATATACCCTCCAGCCTTCATCAGGTGTCTTGGGAAAATTTCGAACCTGGATTCTCATTCCTAAGATATTTTTCGCTATTATTATTATTATTATTATTATTATTATTATTATTATTATTATTATTATTATTATTCAGGTCAGTGCCTGGAATTGAACTTGGAATCTTGTGGTTAAGAGTGCGGGGCTACAAACCCCAAGATTCCGAGATCAATTCCAAGCAGAGATCAATTTCCGTCCTTGTTTTCGTATACATTCACTGCTTTTTGCCAAAGAATCTAATGCTCTTAGCTTAGTTTTTCCTTTGGGCTGGCCAGATTGGAGCAATCTCGAGTATAACCAGCCGAAATTGCAAAGATGATCTGGAACTCGATTGATGAAAGAAAACTCCGAATGACCTACTTTCTTTGTATCGTCTATCTGAATGTTTTGTTGTCCCTTTTTTGTATCATCTAACTGTCTGGATGTTTTGCATTCTTGTCCCACTTTGTATTATATATATATATATATATATATATATATATATATATATATATATACGTATATATGTATGTACATATGTATGTATGCGTGTATGTATGTTTTAGAGGTACCGAAAAATAAGGCATTTCAAATTAGTATAAAACGTATCGTTAATATATTTCTTCGTTCAAGAGATGATCATCATTGTTAGCAATAACAATTAGTTCACCACGAAACCAGTTTTCCGGGGAAGAAAAAAATGAAGATTCTTTAGAAAATAAAAATGTTTTGAATGCCGTATTGTTATCGCCCATAATTGTGAATGTTCGAATGACCTGAATAAATGAAAGTCTGAGAAGAGTTCATGAGCTACCCACTTCTCTTCTGTATATACTTTCTCAACCTATTTCAGATAATTTTGCACTGTGAACCAAGGATTACTAAGTCTCCGAAATAAGTCAATACCTTGACACGCGATGAGGCGGCGAACTGACAGAAACGTTAGTACGCTGGGCGAGCTGACAGAAACGTTAGTACGCCGGGCGAGCTGGCAGAAACGTTAGTACGCCGGGCGAGCTGACAGAAACGTTAGTACGCC
>NC_068985.1:98208758-98212324 GCF_001194135.2 Octopus bimaculoides | reverse complement strand
CACTGATTGATATTTATCCAAAAGTTCGAAATTTCCTTCTTAAATTTTTCGCATTTTCGAATACTCAAACCATCAGGATATACAGTACCTGTTTTCCTTTGCACATGTTACACTGTTGCCTTTACGAGATTCGTAAAGCAAGCCATGCCGAATGTGCAGCTCACTAAAGACCTTGTCTTCCAAAAAATATCACACCAAACATATGCACACACATCATTGTTGTTGGCACTCCGTCGCTTAGGACGTCGAGGGTTCCAGTTGATCCGATCAACGGAAAAGCCTGCTCGTGAACTTAACGTGCAAGTGGCTGAGCACTCCACAGACACGTGTACCCTCAACGTAGTTCTCGGAGATATTCAGCGTGACACAGTGTGACAAGTCTGACCCTTTGTAAATACAGGTACAACAGAAACATGAAGAGAGAGTGAGAGAAAGTTGTGGTGGAAGAGTACAGTAGGGTTCACCACCATCCCCTGCCGGAGCCTCGTGGAGCTTTAGGTGTTTTCGTTCAATAAACACTCACAACGCCCGGTCTTGGAATCGAAACCGCGATCCTATGACCGCGAGTCCACTGTCATAACCACTGGGCCATTGTACCTCCACACACACACACACACACACACATCATATAGCCACATTAATGTGGTTATTACTTTATGCTGATTATTCGGACACTTTTTATTCGCACTATTGCTTAAAAACACAACGTTACTTTTCGGCAGCTCTTGACTATTTTACTCTTTCTTTTATCCCTCTTTACACTTTTTTGTTCTTTACACTTTTCTTTTTCTCGCCCCCCCCCACCTCTCTCACATTTGTTGGCCTTCCCTTCATTCTCATCACTTTTCCTCCTCCTTTACCTCACTCTGTCCCTTCCATTTCTTTTTCTCTCTCTCTCGTCCCTCCCCAATTCTTCAATCCCTCTGCCCCTACCTCTTTCCTCTCCTTCCGCGTGATCGGTGTTCCTCCAAAACTGCCCTTTCTTGAATCGACTACCATCCGTGTAGCATCTCTTATATTCCTTCCTATGACTTTCGTCTCTTATGTTTCTGTTGTAAGGCTTCACTTCCACACACGCCAGCTTAATTTAATTCGTCCTTAGTCGAAAGAGATCTGTTGTTTCTATTTGTAATTATGTACCATTTCTCAATTTTTTTTTTTTTTGTCATCCTTGTTTTCGTATACATTCGCTTGTTTTCCTCCAAAGAATCTAGTGCGCTTAGCTTAGAATTTTCTTTGGGCCGGCCAGATTGAAGCAGTCTCATGCATAACCGGCGAAACTGCAACGACGATCTGGAACTCGACTGACGATAGAAGGATCCGAATGACCTGTCCTTGTTTTATCCTGTCTTTTCTATATCTTCTAACTGTCTGAATGTTTTGTAGTTGCCTATTACGTTCTTGTTCCATTTTTGGTTTTGTTTACTATTATTATTATTATTATTATTATTATTATTATTATATACACATATATACAAATAAACAGACAGACAGATATATACATAGATAGATACGCATACACACACATACACACACATGTATATGTGTGTATGTATGTATGTCTGTGTGTGCGCGCGTGTGTGTGTCTGTAATATACTTAATAATGTACTACAGCGCTAACAATCGAAACCGACTCAAGACCCAACATGTTTTGTCAAGTAATACGTTTAAGTTCATAATTAATTTCATTAACAGTAACTAAATTAATGACAGTTTGCGTAATGTTTTTAGGATAACTGATATAATTACTTACCAGTCAAAATCACCTTGGTTGTGGCCAGATTTTCTCTTCAATTTGCATCCTTACGGGAAAGAAGCAGCTAAATGTTTGAAATACCTTCATGATTTCACCGATAAGGTATGCAAATTATGTTTTATACCACTTGTATGTTGTGATCTTTTCTACTAGTCTATCTCAGTAAATTGTGGTCTTGCTGGTACATCGCTTGCTAAACCACGTCCATCGTAACAATTCCAATATTTATTTTTAAGTCCAACTTTTATTTCATCGATTTCTGTTTTTTAGTTATGTTTGAATTTGTTAACTAAAAGTTCACATGTACAATATAACTCAACCACATATTTACAAACACCGGGAATTCTTGTATCACAAATGTCTTGTCGCTTTGTTAGTAACAAGTTTGAACTCCCTTAAGAACTTAAATAAAAGTCTAAGGAAAAAACATACATGAAAGAGTCCTCAGTCACCTCCTCCATAATGTTCTTTCAGAAGCAACCATCCGTCATTACACTTCCTGGCTGGATTCCCAAGTGTGACCAACTTGGACTATGGTTATTATCCAACCTTCTCGTTCTTGCTCTACCCTTAGGTCTCCTGCCAGTTAACTTCGCTTGAAGAATCCTTCTTGCAGTCCTTTCCTGCGACATTCTAATCACATATTCGTAGAGCTAGAGCTGCGATTTCAGCTTGGAGAATTTCTCTGGTCTGCAAGCTCCGCATTGTGTCAAGTAATGTTATTCCAGAGATCCTTGGACGTACCTCATTTCGGCTGCTTCTCTTTACGATCATGCTCCTTCGGTCATTACCCATCATTTATTTCCAAAGGTGACAGTAGACAGGAAACTGAAATAAAGACAGCGAGTTTGGCTTTTTTTTAAACCAAATTCTCTTCTGAACATCGAATACCGGAGCAGGTGTTACTGAGCCAACGACTGCAATTCTAGCATTGAATTCAACCTCATGCTTCCCATCACTCGTGAATGTGTGTATGTTTGCATGTGTGTGTGTGCGTGTGAGAGAGACAGACAGACAGATAGTGAATGAGGGCACGTGACTTAGTGGTTAGGATATTCAGTTCAAGACTGTAAGGTCGTGAGCTCGATACATGGCGGCATGTTGTGTCTTTGAGCAAGATACTTTTTTTTCACGTTGCTCCAGTCGACTTAGCTGGCAAAAATGTGTTGTACCTGTAATTCACAGGGTCAGCCTAGTCACACTCAGTGTCAAGCTGAATCTCCCTAAGCACTTCTAAGGGTACGTGTGTCTGTGGAGTGCTCAGCCACTTGCTCGTTAATTTCACTAGCAGGCTGTTCCGTTGATCAGATCAACTGGTACCCTCGTCGTCGTAATCGACGGAGTACTAGTGTGTGTGTATGTGTGTACATGTACATGAGTGTGTGTATAAGAGAGAGAGAGAGAGAGAGATGTCAGCGTTCAATAAAATTTATTCATGTCACGTCATATTCAACACATTCAAGTGCATTCATCGGGAGAAATTTCGGATCTTTTTTAAAACGGGGGCCACATTTTTCATTAATGTTTTACGTAGTGTTTTTGGTACCGAAAGACTTTCAAACTTCGTATACTTATCTATTTTGTGTTATAGAACAGAAAAATATTTTTGTATTCGAATTTATTTCATGTAAAAAATTGTCTTATTTCGATAATTTCAACCAATCACTGACAAGTATTCAGTTGTTTACATTTACTCCTTTGGCTCATTAAGCAATGTAAAGCGTATTTAATCTCCATACCTTCGTTTTATTTGCTTTTTTTCATTTTAAATTTGCTTTAACCCTAACCCTAACCCTAACCTTAGGGTTAG
>NC_068985.1:98207038-98208711 GCF_001194135.2 Octopus bimaculoides | reverse complement strand
TAGAGTTAGGGTTAGGGTTAGGGTTAATTGTTTCAGAATCGTTTGTTTATGTAGTCGGCACTTAATGTATATCGGCTGAATGGACGTCAGTGATTGGTTGAAATTACAGAAATACGACAACTTTAACATGGAATAATTTATGGATTTCTTTTTTTTTTTAAGAAGACTAAGAGAAAAAGATGTTTTATATGACACATTCTACCAGTGTTCCAAGTTTCAAAGTGTTTCGTTAATGAAAAATGTGGCCCCCGTTTTAAAAAAGATCCGAAATTTCTTCTCCAAGATATTTGTGCAAACTCTGAGTTGTAAATGACACCACTTGATCGTAGGAGGCACGAGTTTCTGTGCCCTTTCGATACGTCAGCTACGAAAAGCAAATCTGCCATTCACAGATATAAACGACAGTATTCCACACAATTTACTAAACTTAGAAAAGAAGACACTTACCCAAACTTTCGTGCAGTGAGATCGATCCCTGAAATACACGGTCGTAAAGTAAACTTAACCCTAAACATGCATACGCCAGTGCATCATTAATTTTCTCTTTGGTATTCAACATTATCCCAATTTGTTTCAATTGTTATAGATGATTGAAGAACGCAGTGCACTCTATCTAAAAAACTCGAAGAAAAAATCTGATAATGAAGATGGGGACACACAGAGAAAGAAAACAATGGCTTTTTTAGATACACTGCTTGATTATTTTCACAAAGGGGAAATAGACAAGAAATCATTGAGGGAAGAAGTTGACACATTTATGTTCGAGGTGAGTTTATTTAGAACATTAACATTCCTTAAAAAGCTAAATATCTCAAATATTTCAAGGCTATAAATGTTAACTACTATTAACTTCAGTTTACAGGTGGAATTTGTCACCGACAATTCAATATACACTACGTTTGTATTTACATACATCGATGTCCAGGTAGATAATATTGTTATTATCCATAATCTAAGTATAAGTAACAGGTCGAGCAAATATATGAAAATACAATCATTTGTTTATCACACTACAGTTTGAAATATGTCCGTAATAATTCATACGTCGAATTTATTATTGTGTTACAATCTTTTATCAATTTAATTGGAGTATGTTTATCAATAGTTCTGATAAACTTATAACAAAATCATTCCGTTCTAGTGATATTTTAAAGAACAAAGAAATCCTCACATCATATACAAAGAGAAACACACTAAAATGATAGGAACTCACATATCAGAGAATAATTTTGTGAGAAATACGGCGGAGCATAAAAACCTCTTATCTCTTCTCGTTATTGTCCGATTGCTATAGTACGAGGTTTCTGACCATCAGCCATATATATATATATATATATATATGTAAGGGACGACCGTGCGAACTCATAAAAGGAGAAATGGTGACGAATGGAAAAACAGAGGACTCCTTTTATTTAAACGTGTCACACGGTCGAACATACAAATATATATCAAATGATGATATACATGATATGTTATGTGACGATAACATAGATGACCAGTAATGAAAGACCACAACCGTATAAGATGAATAACAGAGATATTTATTGTAGCGTTAAAGATGTATGTCTGTGTGAGAGTGTGAATGCGACATATAATAACATAATCAAAGACAGGCCGTCATACAAAGAAAAGTGTGTATGTGAGTGATACATGTGTGAGTTATTACAGCAGAT
>NC_068985.1:98201088-98206163 GCF_001194135.2 Octopus bimaculoides | reverse complement strand
ATATATATATATATACACCAAGCCCTGTTGCCTTTCAGGATGGAAAAGAAGCAATTGGCGTCTTAGATCTTAATTGACATATTTAATCAAGACATTTCCCTTCATAAGGCGGTGACCTGGAAGAATTGTTGTGTCACCGGACAAGATGCTTGGCGGTATTTCGTCCGTCTTTACATTCAGAGTTTAAATTCCGCCGAAGTCAACTTGCCTTTCATCTTTTCGGGTCGAGGAAATAAGTACCAATGAAGTACTAGGGTTGATATAATCGACAAGCTCCCACCCCAAACCCTACTTCTAAATTTCTGACTTTCCGAATTATAATGAAACAGTTCACTATCCAATAAAATGAAATATTTACGCTGTTCCTCCAGGGGCATGATACAACGGCAGCAGGAATTACATGGACTTTATATTTCATAGCCGCTTATCCAGATGTACAAAAGAAGTTGCAAAAAGAAGTCGATGATTTTTATGGTGAGTTATGAACTTCATACAAACTCTCGTTTTATTGTTGTGATTAATATTTTGCAAATGTTGAAGCGGCGTGCAGGACAAATCGTTGCTGCACCGGACAAAATGCTTATCAGCATTTGAAAATAATTAATTCCTGTATTTGCCACAGTGGTGACGGATGATCAGGTCGTTACAAGGTCAAATTATTTTTAAAATGTTGGGGCTTTATACTGAATTATTACGAAAATAAAAAAATATGTATGGAGAACAAAATGAAAGGGCCAGATACCAGGAGCCAAACAGGGAACTAGCAAATCCAAGATTATCTTTACCAGATGTGTTTTCCGGCCCTCAGGTGCATGTTCAGATTATGTCAATTCGTACAGGCCATTTCAAGAGGAACTTGGAAAAAATGATGTTCTTCATTGGGGCTGAAGTGTCTGCATTCAATCATTTCAATTTGTCCACCATACAATCCCTTTCACCATGACTATCTGGAAAAGGAACAAGATTTGCGATTCCCAGTCAAAGGAAGACAGCAGGAAGATCTTACAATAGACACAAGGGATAGCAGGACACGTCCTGAACATGATGACAGACCTGTTTCACATAACTCAATATGACAGCAAGGTTCGAAAATGAACGAGTACGTTTAAAATAGTTTTACCGATCTATACAAGCGTCGGAGAGGCCTCGGTTGACGGTGCCTGGCTACCTGCCGTATTTATTTGGAATTAGCACTCCCCTTCCACTCCGTTACCACTTCTAGGATTGGAATTTACTGAGGTTGCTCGTAGTCTCTTGTCTGAAAGTCCTCCAGAATTGCTGTTTAGTTGATCCACATTAACTCCAAGAATGTCCTCGTGAATATAAACTTTCTAACTTTTACCCAACTTTCATACTCTATACAATGCAAGGGTTGAAGTGCCGATTCCTGGTTTCCTTTCTTGGCAAAGAACTGTGAGTAGCTGATCGACTTTCAGCTGCCACACTCCCAAACATGGTCTTCACTGGAACTAGGACTGCAGTTTTGTTTTAAAGCTTTTTGAAGTAAAGTGTTTGGCCTCCAGAAATGAAATATTCAAAAATTACTCTTTTATTCATATATAATGATAACGATTCTAAATATTTCTGTCCAGTTATTAGAATTACAAACAAGTTAACATGTCAAGATAGACAGTGGATATATTTAGAGGATTGAATTAACGTTTAACCCTAATTCCAAGCGGTTGTGTTTCGTATGATACTCTCACATTGGCTGTATTTCCTATACATGCCTGATTCAATGTATACAAAACTCATGTGTCTGAATAACACAGTAAATATAACGCTAATTTCTATGGTCGATATAATTGACTGAAATTCTTGAAGGGCGAACTCTAACAGGAGTTCAAATGCCGGAAACAAGTAAAACATGCGTGAAAGGCTTTTAGAAAGTATCTCTAAGTATTAGATGAGCTATTATTTTTATTATTGTTGTTGTAAAATCGTTCTATGTTTATAAAATATTTTTCTGTTTTCTTTTTATTCAAGAGGAAAATGATGAACTCACACTGCAAAATCTTAAGAAACTGGTCTATTTGGAATGCGTTATCAAGGTAAACAGAAATTCCATTCGTAAATATAACAAAATAGAAGTTAAACATATTTTTTTAATACTCTAAGCACAAGACCCGAAATTTTGGTGTGAGAGGGTCAGTCGATTAGATCGACCCCACTACACAACTGGTAATTAATTTATCGAGCCCGAAAGGATGAAAGGTAAAGTCGACCTCGGCGGAATTTGAACTCAGAACGTAAAGACAGACGAAATACCACTAAACAATTCGCCCCGGCGTGCTAACGTTTCTGCCAGCTCGCCCCCTTAAGTTTCGTCAGTACATATTTCTGGAGCTACATCACTCTCATTGCGTTCCTGCGATCATTATTAGAGAGAGTATAACGAGATCATCACTGCGTGCATTATCCTCTTCCTCCTGACCTTTCAAGAACAACTTCTTCTTGGTCCGTTTCTAACCATCTTGTCTGAACCAGACTCCAGCCCTTTCAGATCTCTTTCACAATAGCCATCAAACAAAGGACGACATCTTATACTTTCTGTCCAAAACAAAGCAACGTGACTATTTTCACGATGGACTCAAGCGTTAGTCGGATCCACCCTGCACACAACAATAATTTCTCACAGAATTACAAGGCCGGAAAGTTACGGGTCGGTGTTAGTCGATTACATCGCCCACAATATTTAACTGGTACATTATATTTTCAATTCCGAGGGATAAGAGGCTAAGTTTACATTGAATAGTAGTAACTTTTGAATGAGTTTTATTTCATCTTATTCAATAAATGTTGTTAAGGACTTTTTACATAAATCTACAAAAGTGAAGTTAAGAAATGAAATACTTTGTTATTTAATAATAAATTGAAAATAATATTTACTGTGTTTTTTGTTTAAGGAGGTCCAACGTCTTTATCCATCTGTACCATCAATTGGACGTCTGGCTGCTGAGGATTTCAAAATTGGTAAGTTTATTTCTTATGATGATGGATAACCACGAATGGCAACCCAGTGAGGTGGCTTCTCGATAGTAGTTTGATAAGTTAGTAACATCCACCCATCACATTATCTTCACCACTAACTAACACTTTGTCTTTCTCACTTCCTTCACCCTTTTTTCACTTTTGTTTTCACTCACTGTTTTTGTCTCTCTCCCTTTTCTTGTTATCTTTTTTCTCGCTTTCTTCCTCTCATAAATTCAAATTACGATGAAAGTAAACAAACAAGCGAAGTTTGCTTTAGAAGCATTGAGATGTGTTAGAAAGTTAAAGAAGTGATTCTTAAACGCAGGATAGTGCTAATAATATAGCCTGAACAGGATAAACTACCCCTATTTTGCAGAAAAAAAGTGTTGGCGGCCAGCTATGAGACTCGAGCTCACACCCCCGTGATAACGCATCGCGGTATCTATGTATATATGTATGTATGCATGTATGTATGTATGTATGTATGTATGTATGTGTGTGTGTGTGTATATGTATGTATGTATGTATGTAGTCAGAGAGAAAGGCAGACAGAGTTCAGATTCTACCGAGATCGACTTTGCCTTTCATCCTCTCAGGGTCCATAAAATAAGTACCAGTTGAGCACTGGGGTCGATTTAATCCACTTAATCCCTCCACCGAAATTGCTGGCATTGTGCCAAAATCTGAAACCAATCTTACATTTAAGTGATTAAGATTCAAAATGCTGAAATTATATTTACAGGTCATCATGAAGTAAAGAAGGGTACTCCTGTCTCCATAATGATTTCTTCTCTACATAGAGATCCGCAAAACTTTCCAGACCCAGACATATTCGATCCTGATAGATTTCTTCTAGAAGATCCCGACATGTCATCGCATGCCTTTATACCATTCTCAGCAGGGCCTCGTAACTGCATAGGTAAGTTTTGTTGTTGTTATTGTTGCTATTGTTGTTTGACAGGGATTTGGTGGAAGTGTTTTAAAAAATCCATTTTTTAAAAAAATATTTCTCTTTTAGTGAGTCGATTTTCAGAAAGGCTTGGGGACAGCAACTTGCTATCTTCAAATCGGTTTCCTTGCCTATTCTCACCTTTGGTCACGAATGTTAGGTAGTGATTGAAAGAGTACGGTCGTAAATATAAGCAACAAAAATGGGGTTCCTTTGTAGGATACTCAACAGGATGCGTAGCTCCTTTATGGTCATAATAAATTTTATTCCATTTATTGTGTAAATATTATAAGAATATATGCAAATATTTTTCTCTTTTATTCTGCTTCAGTAATGTAAATGTCATTTATTAATGCATTTACGATATTTTGCATTAAAAAAATTTGATTGATCTAACAAGCTACTTTAATTTTTTTAAAATTTTCTATGACCCAATGAATTCAAAAGTACTTTCAAAATATTTATTCCCTGTGATTTCAGGTCAGAGATTCGCCATCTTAGAGGAGAAAGTCGCAATATCACGAATCATCCAAAGATTTAATCTTGAAACGACACAGACAATAGGAGAGCTGGAGCCAACTTTGGACTTAGTACTCAAACCTTCCAATGGCATTCGTATCAAACTTAGCCATCGATAACTGCTGTAATCATAGCAATCCAGATGTAATACTAAAACGTCTTCAGGTGTTATTTTCATCAAGAAATATTTTCTCCAATCTAATATGATTTAGAATCGTTAATCCGTCGGAAAATGTTTTCTATTATTTGTTCCAGATCTTTACATTCTGAGCTCAAATCCCGTGGAGATCGACGTTACTTTTCATCATACGTATGGCGATAAAATAAACTGCCAGTCAATTACTGAAATCAATAATATATAAATTATGCACTTCCCTTCAAAATTTATGGCAATATTATTTATAAACTATTCAAAAATGAATAACCAAAATTTAGAAGGTTATCATGCCCATTAGCGTGACATTTATGTGTGATCTGTAACTTCCAGTATTCAATAAGATATCCAGTAAGGTATTTAATACCATATATACATACACTATACATTTATATCTCCATCTATCTATCTATCTATCTATCTATCTATCTATCTATCTATCTATCTATCTCTCTCTCTCTCTCTCTCTCTCTCTCTCTA
>NC_068985.1:98194139-98201064 GCF_001194135.2 Octopus bimaculoides | reverse complement strand
CATATATGTATTTACTTTCCCTTGGAAGGACGCCTGCAGACCTAATGCGGATTCATTTATCGCTCAACCAAATCACTAAACTTTTCTATGAACGTTTAAACGTCTTAATTATTTATGATACTGATGACAGCAAATTTACTGTTATTCTGGAGTTTACTACTCACAATAATAACTTGAGTTGCGTTCTTTTCCAAATTTTCATTACTTTTCTCAATTATTTTCTGAATGTTACCGGTGTCACACAATCTCATGTCATTTACCTAATAAATTTGTGCAATTGTTCTTTCGTACATAATAAAACTAAAGTCAATGAAAAACTATTTAAAATCTCCATTTGTCATATTTCTCATACACTAAAAGGAATTAGCATAAATTTATAGCATATTTCTAACTCATCATCATCATCGTCTTCATCATCATCGTCATCATCGTCATCGTCATCATCATCATCGTCGCCGTCACCATCGTCATCATCATCCTTGTTATCCTCATCTTTATTACTTTAACATCTATCTTTACATGTTTGCGTAGTTCAGGAGGAATTCATTTAGACAGGTTTTCTACAAATTGATGCCTTTCTTTTCCCCAACACTCATCTGCTTCCCAGCAACGTAATAATTTACACGTGGATGAGTATATGTTTCCGCGGAAGATTGGAAAAGAAGGTCAACGTGACTATGACGGTGACACTCGTTTACAACCATCACGTAATAACAAAGCAAGGAGATATTCGCACATCTCCATGTGCACGTACTCAGTTAGGATTTTGAGATTGGTACTTGGATGTTGAATGTCTCCTAACCAAGTATCAAAGCTTATGATGTTCGGAAAGAAACCCTGTAAGACCTCTGATAGCAAGCTGCCGTCCGCTTGCACAGAATCTACCAAAACAAGCAGAACGTTCTGAGAAGTAAAACAACAACAACAGTAAGTTCTCATAACGGCCATTTACTAACCAGAGGAAAATCTCGGGAATCATCAGAAAAGCTCGAAGGTAATGGTATGCGTAGGCTCTATGCACGTGGAGGGCTGAAGGTATTTCGTTCGGTTCACGAAACTTAAGACACTTGTAAAAGCAACCTGAATAAAATCGGCCGGACCAAAATCCATGTATATGTGTGTATGTATGCTTATGTCACAGTTGAGTATGAAATCAAATTAATGTCATACCCAACTTAAATTAATCCTGAGATTTCGGTTGCGAGAAAACCCATAGGCTTGCTCTAATGCTTATATTCATGGTGTGTTCGACCACATCATGAACATGCACAAATTTACACTTATGGAGGAAGGAGGAGGAAACCTCCCTTTTATAACATATGTAGGTACATAAGTGAAGAAAGCTCTTTAGTATGCTCTTTTTCTCAGCCAGGCAGAGCCTGCAACTCCTACTGCTTTTTAAGTAGCCTCCACTTGATGTTGTAATGCCTAGCGCTTTCCTTCAATGTCCATATATGCCTCACTATTGATGAGACATTTAGCGTCCCTTGTATTTAAAGGAGGACTTGTGGTTCTTGAATCTAGTTCTGAAGAGACCCTCTGTTGCACCAAATATTTCTTCATCCGAGAATGCAGTTGCACAAATAGGTCTGTATGTCAATGCTGGTAAAACTGAATATAGGGATTGTAACGTAACGATGTGATGGCTATGTTCTGAATGGTGCTAATCTGTAGATAGTTGATGACTTCGTCTATGTAGGAAAGGACATTGCTTTAACAGAAAAAGATGCCCAGATAGGGATTTCAAAAGCATGGAATATCCTAGACAGACTGAAGTGGGGGGTTCTTTAAAGCAATCGATGAATCAGTACTTCACTATGGCTCTTCAGTATGGATATCGAACAGGAGACTTGACAAGAAGCTTAGCGGTACACACGATACATAATCTAGAATACTTCGTACAATTCTCAGTTTTTCTTGATTGCAACACCTTACAAATTCCGTCTTACTGTCTTGAAAAAAAATGAAACATATATTTGACAATTTCTGTCACATGCATGGGAACATCGTCTTATTATCCTGCTGTTGTATGTTAAGTATCCCCATGAAAACGTATTGCTGTGTTTAATAGAAATCTATTATTGAGCCTTTGTGGAGGCGCAATGGCCCAGTGGTTAGGGCAGCGGACTTGCGGTCATAGTATCGCGGTTTCGATTCCCAGACCGGGCGTTGTGAGTGTTTATTGAGCGAAAACACCTAAAGCTCCACGTGGCTCTGGCAGGGGATGGTGGCGAACCCTGCTGTACTCTTTCACCACAACTTTCTCTCACTCTTTCTTCCTGTTTCTATTGTGCCTGTAATTCAAAGGGTCACACTGTGTCACGCTGAATATCCCCGAGAACTACATTAAGGGTACACGTGTCTGTGGAGTGCTCAGCCACTTGCACGTTAATTTCACGAGCAGGCTGTTCCGTTGATCGGATCAACTGGAACCCTCGACGGAGTGCCAACAACATTGAGCCTTTTCCGGCATGCTCAATGGTAAGTACTAACGATGTTAAATATTTCTCAACCCAAACTGATAAATCCAAATGGTTCTTGTCAATCGGTTGCCTAAACAAACCGTTCATCAGTGGAGTTGCTAGAGTGTGTGCCACCCACCTCGGGCCTCCACAAGCCTTTACAGGCTTATACAGTAGACCCAAAAGTACCAACCTCATAAAAGCGACGCCCGGGGCAGGTGCCCCCTCCCACTCATTCGACTTCTAGCTATGATACTGTCGTAAACCAAATTTTCAAGTACACCAGAGACCTCTAGTAAACTCATTTGTATTGCCATAATCTTGACTTTAATGTTTCAGCACAGTTAACGAACGGAACCACTCTAGCTTCTATTACTCTAAAGAATTTTAGTTTTTCCTACCAGAAGCGTCATTTTCAATCAATTTCGTCCCCTGCTTCTGGTTGCATTCTTTATGACTAAGATTTCTATTGCGCAAATTCTTTTCCCTGTTCAAAGCATAATGAAAATTCAAGGCTACGATTTAGATATTAAGAAAATGATTTTCTAACAGAAATATTTTGTAATTGGCAAAAAATCACCAGCGTTTTGTGGGCATTGAAGTTTTGCTAGGAAGTTTCTCCAGTATCGCCCGAAACCTGATAATATTGTTACTTGCTTTCTCGTTTCAGATTAAATATACTTAGTGGTAGATTTGTTCAAAGGTTTCATCACTGTAATCTGAAGAAATTGAGGGCATAGTCTTGTATTATTACTGACCTTCAGGAGAGAATCTCTCATGTAACAGGTGATAAACTAATGTCAAAACCTGTAACCTGTAGATAGGATTTCAACTGCTGTATGTAGAATATATATATATGTGTGTGTGTGTGTGTGTGTGTGTGTGTGTGTGTGTGTTATATCGCACGTTCGGATGACCTCTATTCAACTACTCTGACGTCTAGGTGTCTCCCTCTATATCTACGTATTGGGCTAGCCCACTTCATTGTCTGGGGGCGTCGACACAACAATGTGTGTGTGTGTGTGTGTTTGTGTGTGTGTGTGTGTGTGTGTGTTTGTGTGTGTGTATGCATTTCAATATGCTTATCTAATCTTTTTTTCATGCATTGCTATCAACAAAAACACGGTTCTTCTGACATACAGTAACATCCAACAAACGTAACACATTCCCTCTGCACACGAATAATATTTTCTTCAGAGATATGTTGCTTTCCTGGGAGAAGAATGCTCCTGACTCTTCAGCTAGTGTTGATATGTTTTTTGGGAAACTTTTTAGCATATATTGCTCAAATTGCTGCTTCCTACGTGGGCAATAATATTTGGATAAGATTGCATACACACGTAAGCAATCCCTTTGTGCTAGCATACACACACGCATGCGCACATACACACACAATCGAGTGCAACCATACTTAACACATTCGTGCACACTTGGACTTGAGAAGACCTTTCGCTATGGAAATAGTCTCAGGAGATAATATTCACCACAGACAAAATGTATGAAAGCACAATGGGGCTACCAATGACATCATTGAATTGCAGAACGCATGCATTTATGCAGTATTGCGCATCATTAACTACGGATACTGAATTCCTCTTTCACGGTTCTATACGAACGCTAGTTCTTACTTATTAGAACATTAAATAGTAGATATACTGATGTGCGAAAAGCTTGGTCAAGCAGGAATTAAATAACTAGAGTCACACAAAGTAGCGTTGAATGAAATATGATTGTGTGCAATAATATTTAATACGAGCGATCAGATGACATTCTTAGTCAGAACAAAGAACAGTCGACTGTAAAAAAACAATGAAGATGTTTAATATAGTTAAATGACGGTCGTACTAAGAATCGACGGTCATGACCGTGTATTTCGTGAAACGGCGATGTCCTACACTTTGTAGGTGATTATGCCATGGATCACAGTTGAACACTGCAAAAATATGGCTATTGTAGAAATCCTGTATGCATAGCTTTTTGGGGGAAAGAAAAAGATATTTTGATATAATGAAAAATTTTTGTTACGTTTACGAATTTCTTTTACAAGATTTTTGATGTAAAATCATGTGCTGCAACAGATATTGGCGGCGAGCTGGTAGAATCGTTAGCACGCCGGGCAAAATGCTTAGCGGTATTTCGTCTGTCGCTACGTTCTGAGTTCAAATTCCGCCGAGGTCGACTTTGCCTTTCATCCTTTCGGGGTCGATTAAATAAGTACCAGTTACGCACTGGGGTCGATATAATCGACTTAATCCGTTAGTCTGTCCTTGTTTGTCCCCTCTGTGTGTAGCCCCTTGTGGGCAGTAACGAAATAGGTATTTCGTCTGCCACTGCGTTCTGAGTTCAAATCCCGCCGAGGTCGACTTTGCCTTTCATCCTTTTGGGGTCGATAAATTAAGTACCAATGACACACTGGAGTCGATGTAATCGACTGAATTCCTTTGTCCTTGTTTGTCCCCTCTATGTTTAGCTCCTTGTGGGCAATAAAGAATAAGAAACAGATATTGTTATATTTCGAGATGATCATTTTTTTTCTTGCCAAATACACACACTTGCTATACATTCGTTCTTCACTTATTTATTATTGGAATCGTTTCTGTTTGGCGGCCACTTTTCAATTTCTTTAATTTTGTTTCAATTGATTTCATATTCGATGTATTGGTGTAGTTTTGTATGGTAATCATTGACAGGAAATTCATTTTTGCCATATATAAATAAATAAAGAGTTAATAGCTTTTAAAGTTTGCAAATTTGGGGTAATTTTAGCCATTCGAAAGCTACATACATATGGGTGCTTGTTTCCATAGTAATAAGCCAAGCTATTACCCACCTGCTTACCCACGTGCTCATTTTCGCTTATTAAATGCTTAAAACTCATGAGGTGTTCATGAGATGTGCTAAAAATAATAGCTAAATAAGCTTTAAATCACGCACCATTTCCTTTCTTTTTTTTTTAGCATGATCATGTGAATTCCCGTGTGTAGAATACAAATTCGCAAAACTTTTCTGAAAATTCCAAAAACTAAAAACGTTATGAGGGTTTATTTGGCGTCCGTAAAGTAGAATTCCCTCAATATTTCATCTGCTTACAGCTGACAACCCGTGCTGTCACGCACAAGATGACAGCTTCCAACTCCTGTTTTCTAACTGTGAAAAAATTATCAAACTTTAATCTTCTGTAGCACTTTTTAAAATATTTTCTTGAAAAAGAGAATTAACCCCTAAGATTCAGCGTGTAAAATTACATCAATACACCAAATTTTGATCATTTTCACTAAACCTTAAAATTTTCCACAGGTGCAGCCAAACAGAAGAGACCTTATTATTGTTCTTACATGGGGGAACACGTAGGATGCAGAGTCGCTGAAGTGATCACAGAATGTATGACGAAAGATCTCCAGACAATGGACATAAAATAAGAACATTAATAAATAAGTGAACAGAGAATATATAGTGCGTGTGTTTATTTGGCAAGAAAAAAATGACCGTCCCGAAACATTACGAAATTATTGCTGCCGTTAAGAAAAGTGCAGGAACAGTAACTCTGTATCCAGAGTTGTGGAGTTGTTTACCTTGCTCTAAAAATTTGAGAAGTTAGCTCAAGATTGTGAGATGACAACGAGGGAAAGAGAGAAACAGACACACACACACACACACACACACACACACACACACATGTACACGCACGCTCACACACATACAAACACACACACACACACACACACAGGGAGAGAGTGAGAGAGAGAGGTGTAGGAAGAAAAAAGATAACATAATACAGAACTGATATATTAAATGTACGAAAGGATGAACGGAGTTCGACCGCGAAAAGCAGTGAGGGACAGCACTTGTGTTGGTTCCCCGACGTAGCTTGGATCAGATGTAAACTCACTGGGCGAGAGACGGCTAAAATGTCTGTCTCTTCTTTTTTTAAACACATACACACCATGCCGTTGTATTTAGGCTTGCTTTTCTCCAACAGACTCCATTTGATGTCATAGTCTCCGACTCACTCCTTCAACCATCGTATGTGTTTTGCAAGCGTTCTGATATTCTGATTCTCAAATTTCCAAAACAAAATGCGATGTGGTTATACTCTTTTACTCTCTCTCTCTTTTACTCTTTTCAGTCATTTGACTGCGGCCATGCTGGAGCACTGCCTTTAGTCGAGCAAATCGACCCCAGGACTTATTCTTTGTAAGCCTAGTACTTATTCTATCAGTCTCTTTTTGCCGAACCGCTAAGTTACGGGGACGTAAACTCACTAGCATCGGTTGTCAAGCGATGGTGGGAGGACAAACACAGACACACACATTTATATACATATATACGACGGTCTTCTTTCAGTTTCCGTCTACCAAATCCACTCACAAGGCATTCGTCGGCCCGAGGCTATAGTAAAAGACACTTGCTCAAGGTGCCACGCAGCGGGACTGAACCCGGAACCATGTGGTTGGTAAGCAAGC
>NC_068985.1:98191843-98193054 GCF_001194135.2 Octopus bimaculoides | reverse complement strand
TCCTCTTCTCAACCGATATCATAGTGTTCTCAGTGACCCGTTAGAAGTCCTACAGCAATACTAGCCTTATCTGATATTGTTTTCAAGTATGTATTTACTCGTTTTGATTATACTTATTGAGCTAATCTGAAAATACCAATGCATTACACCAAAAAATTAATTCCTAGATGCTTTTCACTTGACACAAAATATGTATTTTTTGATGTATTTCTGTTTTCTTCATTACACGACGATTCAAAATATTAAGGCAAATATATATATATATATACATACACGTGTGTGTGTGTGTTCAACAACTGATCGCTTCGCAGGCCAAAAATTACTTCAGACTTTTTTTAGTTAATTAATTCTTAATTATACACTTGTAACAGTTCCCAGACTGCTCTGTATATTTTGCCGATAGATTTTGCACGTTTGCTTTGTATATCGACGAGTTTATGTTTAAATAAAAGTTTACAAACACATACATAATGTACATGCATACATACATAATGTACAATATATGGATTTATATAGTCCACTGGTAATGACAAAAGCTGATTCATGGATCCGGTTACATACCACATAGTAAACCAATATGTAGGAACGTAATGTAGAGTCCTATGCCACTGAAATGCAGTAAATCAAGTCTGAAAATTATTTCCTGAGGAGTATAGAAAATATAAAGAAAGTCAGGAGGTATGAGATGGATATATTTATTTCACCAGTTGATATTCATAGGACGACGGCTGTTTTGCAGCCAACGTCATATGGAAATTGGAGGTTAAATGATGATATTAATTATTTTATATGTCTACACTAGTATGTATGCTATAAATTGCATAGTACAAACCAATGCAGAGACAGAAGGCTAGCTTTCAGATTGATAGAATATCATGGTTACATCTATTTTTCAACTCTGGTATACACGTACAAAATATCTTCCTCAAATATATAACATATGGAAGATCAATAATTATTAAAAAAAAAAATTTCTGTAGGCGCAGGAGTGGCTGTGTGGTAAGTAGCTTGCTTACCGACCACATGGTTCCGGGTTCATTCCCACTGTGTGGCACCTTGGGCGAGTGTCTTCTACTATAGCCTTGGGTCGACCAATGCCTTGTGAGTGGATTTGGTAGACGGAAACTGAAGGAAGTCCGTCGTATATATGTATTTATATATATATGTATGTGTATGTATATGTTTGTGTCTGTGTTTGTCCCCCCCCCCCC
>NC_068985.1:98185307-98191728 GCF_001194135.2 Octopus bimaculoides | reverse complement strand
AACCATCGCTTGACAACCAATGGTAGTGTGTTTACGTCCCTGTAACTTCGCGGTTCAGCAAAAGAGACTGATAGAATAAGTACTAGGCTTACAAAGAATAAGTCCTGGGGTCGATTTGCTCGTTTAAAGGCGGTGCTCCAGCATGGCCGCAGTCAAATGACTGAGACAAGTAAAAGAGTAAAGAGTAAAGGAGATGTTAGATATGAAAAGGGAATTATGAATAGTGGTGATTATGATATAATAGAGAGATGTATAATATAATAGAGTCATGTAGATTATCGTTAATAACCTAGAGGTAGTTGTGATAGAGCAAGGATATATATATATATTATCCTAAAGTGTTTTAAGATCAATAATGTAGCAACAACAGTGCACCTTGAACGATGTAGGTGCACTTTTTTTCTTTTTTTATTCTATATAAACTGTTACATTTTTAATGCCCAAAGACAACCGATATGTAATCAATAACGCTCGCTTAATCCGTCAATTATGCTAGCATTTCAACCACATAAACTTAGAAACTCACTGTTGCTTCAACGGCCACATATCATTTAATGAGATTTAGTAATTCTTTTCGGAACTTCCTTAAACTGCAATCGGAGGACTATAAAAAACACTTTTTTGAACAGATATTAAAAATGACTTAGTTTGAAGGGACAACAGCCTCTTCCCTCATTCTAGGTTGATAGCTATTTCCTCGTTTCACAGTTATGTTATGCAGTATTGTGCATATTACAATAGATGTTTTATACAGCTTGCTTTTATGAAACCACCGGAGATAATCATTATCTAAAAATAACAATATGTCCCTCACATCACACCTTACCATCATTAAAGTATACATTTGTTACATCCTTCTTATTTCTTTATTGCCCACAAGGGGCTAAACATAGAGGGGACAGACAAAGGGGTTAAGTCGAGTAGATCGACCCCAGTGCGTAACTGGTACTTAATTTATCGACCCCAAAAGGATGAAAGGCAAAGTCAACCTCGGTGGAATTTGAACTCAGAACGTAACAGCAGACGAAATACCGCTAAACATTTCACCCGATGTGCTAACGTTTCTGCCAGCTCTCCGCCTTCTGTGTACTTACTCAGGGTACTTGGTGTATGCATGCAATCTCCCTCTCTCTCTCCCTGAAGAGGTCATTTCATCCTCTTCATCCTTGGACTTAGTCTATTTTATACTCTGCAACTGGTAAATTATCCCTGGAATTTCAGTTTGTGTTGAACAGTTTCCTGCAAGGGAAACTGTCCACTTATATGTTCTGTTAGCCTGTATTTTCAGGAGTGCTGACTGAGGAAACCGCTTAGATTTCTAAATTCCTTTTTAATTCTCTGAAAACTATGTGTTTCAGTCAGTTTAAGATCTGGCAGCATTGGTAAGACAATATTTCAGTGGGGAAGTTTCAAATCACACTACAATTGTGAAAGACATTCATTGTACATCATCATCATTTCATGCCCCCATCATCTTAAAAATGGAAAGACCCATTAGATAATGTATTGTTGGTTCATTGTGTCTGGAAAAAAAAGTGGAGTGGTCTCTCTTGGTTTGCTTTTTATATGGAAGTCTGCTTGATGAATTGTTTAGATTTTCAGCTTTTGCTTTTTGTCCCACTAAACAACCATAGCAGAGATACTCTTTTACTTGTTTCAGTCCTTTGACTGTGGCCATGCTGGAGCACCGCCTTTAGTCGAGCAAATCGACTCCAGGATTTATTCTTTGTAAGCCTAGTACTTATTCTATCGGTCTCTTTTGCCGAACTGCTAAGTTATGGGGATGTAAACACACCAGCATCGGTTGTCAAGCGATGTTGGAGGAACAAACACAGACACACAAACATACATATATATATATATATATATATATATATATATATATATATATATATATATACATATATACGACGGGCTTCTTTTCAGTTTCCATCTACCAAATCCACTCACAAGGCTTTAGTCAGCCCGAGGCTATAGTAGAAGACATTTGCCCAAGATGCCACGCAGTGGGACTGAACCCAAAACCATGTGGTTGGTAAGCAAGCTACTTACCACACAGCCACTCCTGCACCTATGTTGAACAGTTTCCTGCAAGGGAAACTGTCCACTTATATGTTCTGAAAATTATATATATATATCTTGAAAATTATTTTTTATATTATCATCTATTTCTTTTTTTTTTTTTTTTTACAGTAGCCATAGAACTTTTCTGGATTAATTTAACAATGGTGTATATGCAGATCAAAGAACAAACAGCTGATAAGCTACACTTGTGTCGAGAACCAAATTCCTGGTCTTGGTGTTTGCTTTTTGGTAAATTAAACTTATTATTTATGATCTTTGTACTTAAAAATTAATGCAATTAACTCATTATAATTCCTTTATTTTCTGATCCCTTTTTATCTTATTCTCCTAACTTTGATTCCCTGTTTCTGTTCTTTGGAGATATACTGTTCTTAGAAAAGGTTTGAATAAAGTTCTTGAAGTTGAGAAATTGAAATATCATGGGCAGAGAGTAGACGATGATGATGATGATGATGATATACATTACTTTCTAAAAAACATGGAAGGGTACATTGGATGATGTAGTCCAAAATACACGTTGTCTCCTAAACTAAAAAGACAGAATGGTGTCTACTCAATCAGGCCTAACTTCACAATGAACATCAGTGCAGTCTCTTAACAGGCTTGAAACAGCAACTAAATTATCAGTGGATCATTTAGTGTTGACCATGCGAAAATACAAGAAGGCCACTACCGAAATGCTTTGACTAACTTTGTGTTAACCTCCAGTAACTGCATCACCTAAAACAGAATCTAGGTTCAGCTGCTTCAGCTTCAGTCTGTGGTTATGTGATTAGAATATTGCTGGAAAGAACCACAAGATGCTTGGTTCTAGCCAAGCCAAGCCTCTCCAAGCAGCAGAAGACCTATGGTATGAAGGTTTGATAATTTCCATAGTTTGAGTTGGTCACATTTGGGAATCCAGCAGGTAATTGTAATGAATGTTGCTTCTGATTGAACCTTATGGAGGAGGTGCCTGAGGACTCTACCTCCACAACCATCCCAAGAATAGCAGATAGAGATGATGGATGGATGGATTTCTTTCTAAATATTTCTTATATGAGAAAATGTTACAATTATAGGAGAGTATTGTAGTTCGCTTGAAGCATTGTGTATTGTTTGTAAAGAATAAAAAGTGTTGAATGGTACAACAATGCACTATAACACAAAAATAAATGGACTATATACCTGTTGTAATTTGTCCAATGATATTTCGGAATACAATTCCTTCTTCAGATCTTCTTAGATGGAGTCGCTTCTATAATCAGTTTTCCAATGGCTTTTCTTTTTTCGGAAACATCTCAGCAGTGGTCTCACGAAGCTCCTTTCGGAATTCCTCATGAGAAGTGTGTGAGGTCGGCTATGTCTCAATCTCGTGTGTGTTGGTACATCTGTAGCGCTACTTCTAAGTCGTTTTTTTTTTTCGTGCAGCTTCCCTTTTTATCCTTTTTTTTTTTTTGTTATAAACAATTATGTATGCAGTCAACAGAACGAAATCATTTTTTTCATGTCACATTGCTGTTTTGTTAATACAAACAGCCCATTCAGTTTGCCATGGAAATCTAACTTATGTTACTGTCATTTGCAGGTGTGATTACTGGTGGTATTGGAGCAATTTACTATGGTTCAGGTATGTCATATTTTCGACCTTCAAACTATAAATTTAATATCTTTGAAACTTTCCATTGTTCTTTAGTAAATATAATTAAAGTGATAATTAGCAAGACTAATTAACTGGTCAAGGCCCAAACTTTTTAATTAAGCCAGTTAGATATTTTGTTCCAGATTAATATTTTTAAACAATTCATTTGATATAGTTTCATTGATAATAATATTGATGATGACCAACCTCTACTACTACTACTACTACCACCACCACTACTGCTGCTGCTACTACTACCACTACTACAAGGGTACCTTGAAGTTGTCATGCAACCAACCAGAGGCAGTAACTAAATCTTATCCTACTTTTTTAGAAAAAGGACACATTGGATAATGTAGTCTGTGGTGTACAATGCCAGATAAAATGCTTGGACAGTCAAGATTAGAAAACCTCTGACCATAAGTCTACTGGATCAGTGGCGACCTATGGCTAAAAAACAACATCTATAGAATGTTCCACAACCTACATTTCTCTTTCATAGACCCCTCTCCCAGATAATATCACTGTTCTATAGCACCATTCTACGAATTATTATCCCAGTATTCACCCATCAGTATCCACTTCCTCTCTTGACTCTGCCATATCTATAGAATGTTCTACAATATGTGGTGAAGTGGATGGTCTTGGAGTTAAGTTCTCTTTTAGTTCATGATGATAAGGTCTTCATTTCAATTCCTAGACCAGGCAGCACATTGTGTCCTTTAGCAAGGTACTTCATTCCACATTGCTCCAGTTAACTTAGTTGTGCTGAGTACCAGCTGTATGCTGGTGAAGCCCAACCTCGCTTCAGTTGTAACATCTTTTATATTCTGCTGGATTAATGGCCAAGGAGCCAACAAAGGTGTCTGTGTCTGCTCGTGATTTCACAGGCACTTAAAACAATTAGCAAAAGCATCACCGCGCCAGTGGACCACTAATAGCACTGTCTGAGCATGTTCATTGCCAGAGCAGCTGTCTGGCTTCCGTGCTAGTGGCCCGTAAATAGCACCATTAGAGTGTAATCGTTACCAGCGTCGCCTTCTAGCACTTGTGCTGGTGACACATTAGAAAATCATTTGAATGAGGTCGTTGCCAGTGCCGCTGGACTGGTTCCCGTGCAGGTGGCACATAAAAAACCCCTTTTTGAGCATGGCCGTTGCCAGTACCATGTGACTGGCCCTCGTGCCGGTAGCACGTAAAAGCACCCACCACACTCTCGGAGTGGTTGGCGTTAGGAAGGGCATCCAGCTGTAGAAACTCTGCCAGATCAGATTGGAGCCTGGCGCAGCCTTCTGGCTTGCCAGTCCTCAGTCAAATCGTCCAACCCATGCTAGCATGGAAAGCGGACATTACACGATGATGATGATGATGGGACATGTTACCAAGCCAGACTCATTTACAAGTAAGCACTTACTGTACTGTAGAACCTACGTCTCTATAACACATACTTTGATACATAGACGTGCCCCTGTTGTATTTCGATAAATCTGTAGAATTTTTATTTCCTCAGATCATTTTTTATGGAAGATCTTTTGGTTATTGGGAGCTCTCCTGCTCGGTCTCACTGCAATGGAAGATTGGGAGGTTAGTTGACATTAACTCTCTTATTTTTATCATACCTCTTTCTCTTTGCTTTTCATAATTTTCATTTTCTGTCGTAAACTTATTTGCACAAGACTTCTGCGTTCTCATCGCTTGGTAAGTAATTTGGTCAGGAACCTTGTGTTGGAACTGAAACAGTTACCCTGCAGTAGAGTCTTTCTAGCTATTTAACCCTAAAACATTCAGATTGCTCTGTCAAATGTAATGCTTATTTATTCACATTGTTTTAAGTTAGTCATGTAATATCTTGTAGCCTCAAGGTTTTCATAATGTGATTTCTTATTTTTGGAAATTACACTGTAGGGTAGGTGTGAGAGGCTGGATCTGGCTGGTTTGAACATAAAACAAGTAGAATATTTTGTTCAAATGTACAAAAAACAAAAGACAGAGACGAGGTATATTAGTTGATATGTATATATATATATATATATATATATATATATATATATATATATATTGATGATGATATATATATATATATGTGTATGTGTATATCACTAGCCCCTATTCACACACACACACACACACACTATTCTCACATTCACACACATGCACCTTCATGTGGGATCACCATCACTTTATTATCTCCTTTCCTTCCAACCTCTTCTTTCGAACTTATTTTCTAATCATTTGCCATGCTTAACCACTAAATCTGCAGGGTTTTTTTCATTCTTCCTCTGTTTATTTTCTCTTATTCCTTTCTCTTAAAAAGTGTAGGCTTGAAACATAAAAGACTTTTTCATTTTCCCAAACATCAAACAAATACACCTGTCTTTGTCTTTTGTTTTTCTATAAATTTCAGCTATATATATCTATATATATATATAATAATACAAAGAATATATATACATGTATACACACATATATGTACATACTTACATCTACATGTGTATATACATGCATATCAGGGTACAGGACGTTAGAACAATAAACTACAGACAACGGAACGAACATATAGGAAAACGGAAAGCCACTTGGAATATCCCTTCATCAGCTGTCTCTATTCTATCTAGACGTTTCGAAGATAAGACAGAACGTACTCTAGAATAGTCTCTTCCTGAGTAGTGGATCAACCCACTACACAGAGGATTCCAAGGTGGCAAACACAAACCA
>NC_068985.1:98176381-98184855 GCF_001194135.2 Octopus bimaculoides | reverse complement strand
ATAGATAGATAGATAGACAGATAGATAGATAGATAGATAGATAGATAGATAGATAGATAGATAGAAAGATAGTCACGTCAGAATAATAGTAGACTTACTTGCAAAAAAGGACGTGTGCGTTCAATAATGTAATAATACAAAGAATATATATACATGTATACACACATATATGTACATACTTACATCTACATATATATATATATATATGGGTGTTAGGAAGGGCATCCAGCTGTAGAAACCTCACCAGATCAGATTGGAGCCTGGTGCAGCCGCTGGCTCTCTAGACTTCAGTCAAACAGTCCAATTCATACCAGCATGGAAAACAGACATTAAATGATGACGATGATGATGATTGATATATATATATATATATATATATATATATAATTTAGAGGAGAACCACCAATATACAATTCACACAATGAAGGAGACCAGACACCATCAAGAAAAACACACTCTACAAAATACTAATTTAAAAATCTATAAAATCCAATGGAAAAGTATAAAATACATTAAAATCTATAAAATACTAGGCTAAAAATTTAATTCAACTTCCTACTGTGAATAACAACTGTGATCAGATACGCAACATTCAAATCTGCCAAAATGTCGGTAATAGTGTTTAATGGGAAAGCACTCTTACAAATTTCAATCGCGATTACCTACCTTCGTATAGGAATCTGCGCATGTGTGTGTGCGTCTGCGCGTTTTTTCACCATTTTCTTGCAAATGTTATTTTCTATATAAAATATTCAAAATTTTCAAGCTACGTGAATTGTGTACAAGCTCTTCCAGCCACTTATATTTATGTGCGGTCTCATAGTTGGTGGATAAAATTTAAGCTCGTTTGCTGAATATAATTTTCTTTAGGAAAATTATTCTCCATACATTTTGTTTATTTAGAATATCATTCATTTATGTTGTCCCAGTAATTTTACCCGTATTTAGTCTATTTGTATTTCGTTGTTCAAATTTCACTTGAAGAAGTGAACGGGCCCTCATACGCATGCGTAGTCTGCTTGTAGTTCGTTGATCAAATTTCAGCTTATGATGCAAGTTTAATTTTCTTCAGAAAAACCGCTTGTAATTCAGTTTGTTCCTGTAAGTGGCCGTTCATATATAGATACTGCATTGTGTATGCATGCATTTATGGATGAATGAATAACAGGCCTGTTTTGGTTTCCATCTTGCAAATCTGCTCAGTCTGGTGTTATTGCAGAAAATTGCACGAAGTTCCCCACTGTAGGACTGAACCTCAAAGCATGTGGTTGGGATGTAATCGTTTTAACCACAAAGCCATGCTACCTCCTCCTCTTCATCATCATCATCATTCAACGTTGTTTTTCCATACTGGCATAGGCTGGACAGGTTGAGAGGAACTGGCAAGCCAGGAAGCTGCTCCAGCCCCAATTGTCTATTTTTGCACAGCGTCTAATGGCAGGAACCCTTTCCTAATGCCAATCACTTTACAGAATTAATATTTATTTAATACCTAGGCTGTGTTGTTATTACTTGTTGTATAATTATTTAGACCAGGGTTTCTCAACCAGGATCCTTGTGGACCCTGGTGGTCCATATAAGATTTGGGTAATTTTTTCAGGGGCCATGAAAAATTGCGTTTCAGACCTGTAAAGTTTATGTGCAATAAATTGTTTGTACTTTTACAATTCACAAAATCTTATTTAAACAATTTTTATACAATTCCTTATAATATCTAATTATAGAAATACAAAAGGATTTTAATTATACTGATCCCAGCACTCAACTGCTACTTATTTTATTAACTCCTAAAAGGATGAAAAGCATAGTAGATCTTGGTAAGATTTTAACTCAGCATGTAAAGATATGAAATTAAATATTACATGTGTTGGGCCCCATGGAGGCAAGGTGGCTGAGTTCCTTTTAAACGTTGGGCCTCATGGAGGCAAAGTGGCCGAGTTCCTTTCAAGTGTTGGACCACACAGAGGCAATGACCAAGACCTTTGACATTATGTCGTGCTTGAGTAGACCCATCAACCCGAGCAAAATTGCAGTCGTGACAGACACCAGTGTCACGCAAATGGCACCCATGCTGGTGGCACATAAAAGTACTCATTACACTCTTGGAGTGGTTGGCATTAGGAAGGGCATCTAGCCGTAGAAAACCATGCCAAATCAGACTGGAGCCTGGCGCAGCCTTCCAGTTTGCCAGCCCAGTCAAACCATCCAACCCATGCCAGCATGGACAATGGACATTAAATGATGATGATGAAGACATCTTTTTTATCACTCTGCTGATTATGGCAATCCATTAACCTGTAAAAAGAAAAATATTCTGTACATAATCTGTCTTCTTTATCAGGACTGTATATTTGAAAAGCCAACTGGACTGCTGACCATCAAAAAGCGAAGTCTTCTACAACGGTTCCTTCACCCACTGCTCAAACAACATGTTGGTAAGTAATCATCATCACTATCATTATTATTATTATTATTATCATTAAGGTGGCAACTATTTGTATCCTGGATAAAATACGTCATCCATCTTTACATTCTGACTTCAAATCCCACTGAGATCAAAGCTGCCACTCACCCTTTCAAAGTCATTGAAATAAGTACCAGTTGCATACTGCGATCAATCAAATCGACTAGCCACCCCCACTTCTCCCAAAATTCCAGTCCCTGTGCCTACAGTAGAAAGGGTTCCACCTGACTGGTTAGTCACTCTGGTTACCAATATCTTGGTAATTGATATCTTTGTAATTAATATCTTATCATTTATCTCTGACATGGAAACATGCCGTTCCAAGAGTTTCATTGATTATTGTCTTATTTCCAGTGAAAGCCAGCTTAGACGACATTGTTGGTGTACGTGTTGAAGAAAGAGAAATGAAGTACCTTGGTAAAGGAAACCAGGTGGTGGTTCTTTTGGCAGCTGGTGCTATTATTGGTATCACAGAATCCTTTACAATAGGAGACAGCAGGTTTGTTATTGTATGACCAATTCATTGAACACCTTATTGCTTCTTCCATTATCATCATCACCGTTTAACAACCTCTTTCCATGCTGGCATGGATTGGATGGTTTGAATGAGAACTGACAAGCCGGGAGGCTGCACCAGGCTCCAATCTGATTTGGCTAGGTTTCTACAGCTGGATGCCCTTCCTAATGCCAACCACTCTGAGAGCGTAGTGGGTGCTTTTATGTGCCACCAGCATGTGAGCCAGTCAAGCGGCACTAGCATCAGTTATGCTCGAATGGTGCTTTTTATGTGCCACCGACTTGGGTGCCAGTCAGGCAGCACTGGCATCAGTCTTGCACGAATGGTACTTTTTATGCGTCACTGGCATGGGTGCCAGTCAGTTTATATATTTATTTCTTTGGTAAGTGATAGCAAGTTTTATTCCTATTTAATACATGAATGGTTAGTTATAAAAAGAGATACCAAATGGAAAAAAAAAATGAATTTTGTGTGAAAACGCTACATCCATGCCAATATAGAACAATAGGTGTAAACCAGAAAAATAGCTTCACATTTATCTCAACAAATATTCTACCAATAGATTTTTTGTCTTACATCATCAGAGGATTTCTCTTGATCTTTTTATTGTAAACTAATTATTTTATAAAACCTTCTTCACTTTCTCTTACTAATCACTTTTACATTTTAACAAACTTATGCAAATATATTTCCATGACTTTGTGTACGCTCTATTAGGGTTTTTTTATCAACACACTTTGGAATAATTTAGATACTGGTTGGTGTATATTTTGTTTACCATATTCTAGTTGTAACTGATACACCTAGTTGAGTTGTTTTAATCTAGAACCAGCTAAAAGAAGCTGTTACTACTACTATTGCTGCTGCTTCTACTTTGGTCTGTTGTGTGCTTAAGACTCATAGGCTGGAGTTTAACCTGGTCTCCATGGCATATAAGTGGCTAAGGTTACAAAACTCCCCCTGAATGGGATGCCAGTCCATCACAGGGTTAACTTCCCTATTATTGCCAGAACTCATTTACAGCTGAGTGACCTGGAGCAACATAAAATAAAGAGTTTTGCTCAAAAGCATAATGCACTGCCTGGTCCAGGAATTCAGATCATGATCTTACAATATATATATATATATATATATATATATATATATATATATATATGATGGGCTTCTTTCAGTTTCTCTCTACCAAATTCTCACACTTGGTCAGCCTGAGGCTTTTGTAGAAGACACTTGCCCAAGGTGCCATGCAGTGGGACTGAACTCAGAACCATGTGGTCGGAAAGCAACCACACAGCTACACCAGTGCCTATGCTTACAACTTAGCAGTTCGTCAATAGAGACTCATATAATCAGAACCAGATTTCACCTGGGGTTGATTTGTTCAATTAAAACCCTTCAAGGTGGTACCTCAGCATGGCTGCAGTCCAATGATTGAAGCAAGTAGAGATAGTTGAAAAATAAAAATAAGGAAGATTCCTATATTCCCATATTACAGATTAAGAGTGATTGTATATTCACTGGTGGTAGCAATTGGTAGTTATGGAAACAAAAGTTTTATTTTGTAAGTTGTATTATTTTTTTTTCTTTTTGACAGTGACCACTATGCTATTGCCCACAAAATACAAGATTTCCTTGAAGTAGATATGAATCGTCACCATGACCCAAATGATGGGGACGACTATCTTGGGGACAGTTCATCATCCGAGGATAGTTTCGAACAAATTGGTCCACAATATGTTCTGCCTGAAAGTTCAAATGTTGCAGCAAATACAGAAAATATGTACAAGATGTGACTGAACTGATACAAAAAAATTTGTAATTTTATTTTCACTGAATTGTTGTCTGTACACAAAATCGGGTGTGTGAAGAAAACTCTAGCATCAAGGCTTCTGCCACAACTGCTTCATTTCCGGAACAAAAACAGGGAAATTGCAGAAATATTGTGTTTGCTGATATTTAAAATGCATCACTGAAATAAATGCATCAAATCTTTGTTTTAAACTTTTAAAATACAGCACAACAAAAAACTGAGTGGTTATGAATTCAAACCTAATTATAGCCATTTGTGTTCTGCCCCTGCACAAACCACACTCAACTCTGCTTGCCTCAGTCACTTGGACTGACATTGATTGCCACTCGTGTTTTATATTTAAAAAGCCTGGAGGCTGGAAGGGATAGCCAGCTGTAAAAATTGTTCCTATCCTACTGAAACGTCCAGATTTATCAAAACCATCCTATTCATACAAGCTTGGGAAGATTAAAGTGAAACAACTAATCTGTACATATAACAGTTTTTTTTTATAAATTATATATTTTATTAAATGCATAAAAAACATAAAGATTTTGCTTCGTTATTAAATAGTTAATTATTTAATATAAATAAAACTATCAATAGTACTTAATATTATTTTTGATTTTTTTAAATATACTTAATGTTAATTTAAGATATTGATTTGTATAGTTTAGCTTTAGAATATTAAATCCAGACAGAGTTTAGATAAAAATAATTCATTAAATGTATGGTAATATTTTTTAAAATGCTTAAAGCCCATTGAGATCAACTTTGCCTTTGGTCACCTTGGATTGACAAAATAAAGTGCCAATCCAGTACATAATCAGTTATAAAGTTGGAATATAGAAATTTTTACAGGAACTTTGAGTCAAAATATCAGATGCAACATGAAAAGCAATAAAATGTAACTTCACTGATAATGTAAAGATCTTTGTTCTGTAAAGTAATGAGTAACTTGAATGATGTAAAACCCAGATTCACAGATTATGATCAAAATCCGAGTTTTAATGGAAACATACCAAATTTTAGAATGTTGAGTTTCTACCGCAATGGAAAGATATAATGACATGTTGTATTCATTAAGAAGTTGGGAAATGATTGTTACATTTTTATGCATTCTTGAAAACTGTAAAATCAATATTTTTATTTTGCAAAATGTTAAAAGGTACATATTATTATTATTATTATACTTTCTAATTTGCAATTGACTTAAAGAATATTTTTAAACATTTTCCATATAATAAACTTAACATTCCATTCAGCTATTGTTGTTGTTGTTGTTGTTGTTGTTGTTGTTATTTGAGGGTGTTTAAGGCAGCAAGCTGGCAAAATCATTAGCACACCTTTTGCTGTCCACTCAAAAAATGTTTTAACCCAACAGATTTAACTTATAATCCATCTCTTTACCATTTCAGCTGTGTTTTTTCTAGCACATATTGGTCAATGCCTTTAACATCAAACTACATTCTGAGATCATCAGAATTGCTCTGCCTTTCAGACTACTTAAATAGATCTGGGTCGAAATAGCCAACCATGAATTTTCAGTTCTTTGATCAGCTGAACTACTTATCCATTGGATTTGTATACATGTGGCTGGGTTGTGCCACAGCATGGCCACAATCCAACGACACAAACAAATAAATGATGAAAAAATAAAAGTGATAAGGAAAAGGAACATTAAAAGATAAAAGAAATATAATAGAAAACATAACAAAAATTACTTTTTTCAAAAGTATTTATCTCTGAGTGATCTAAATTTTCCAGGATCAATACAGTTTATAGTACATGATGAATACATAGTTTAGATATAGTCAGAATTGTAACATTTCCAGATAAAATGTCCTTAAAAAATAGCTGACAAATAAACAAATAAATAAAAAGATTTCACATTATAAAAGGAGGAAAAAATCATAATATAATAAAAAATAATAATAATAATAATAATAATAATAATAAAATCTATAAAAAAAAAAAATTATGCTTACATTAGCCACAATGGTTTTTAGGGTAGATATATGGAAAGTTAAACATAGTGTGGCTACCATTGAAGACAAAAAAACAATTCTGAAATGGACTAAATCATTATTTTGAGAGTTTGTGCTAAATAATGTACAGGTAGATACATTGACATACAAGTTGTTACAATCGTCTTATCATATGAACTTGTGCAATGGTTAATGGAGTAAAGAATATTGTTTTAAAATGATAAGTTAATAAGATATAAATTTTATTTGCATGACTTCTGTTGATCTCTGGTTAGTCTTGACAATTATTTGTTTGTGTTACATGTAAATAATAAAAATGTCAACCCATTTCTTCAATCAACTTCAAGTTCTTCGCTTTGATGAAGAATCTGTTGATAACAAACTTCCAAAGCAAAGAACTTGGAGGGAGGAGCAGTTAAAAATATTATTTACATAACACACATACTACAGATACCAATCAAAGAACAATAAAAATCATTGATCTTTTTCTTTTTTTGAAAGGACAGTTGTTAGGTGTTTTTCATCCTAATCTGATCCAGAGTGTATTTAAGAATACAAACTTATGTTCTGAATACTTGTATCAACTCAGAAGAAATCAAATATAGAAAAAAAAAAAAAAAAAAAAAAAAAAAAGAAAATTTAGAATACCTGACATAATATTCTTTGTCTGATAGGAAACAATTGTTTTGTTGTTTTTGTTTTGCTTTTAATTTTTATTTTTTTATGTCCAAACTTTCCTCACGTTCCATTCATCCTATATACCATGATTAATGCTAATTGGATGTATATAATTAGTAGAAGATAAATCTCCCAAAGATAATACTGAGGTTAAAAGATGTCTTCAGAATGTGTGGAGAAGGAACAGTCTGTAGATGCATATGTGTTATTTCCAATGAAAGAATCAATCCATTATTGGTTTAGGAAGTCCTTGTAAAACTTCATTCGGTTGGAATAAGAAACAGCACTAACTTACATACTCTTGTATAATTAATTGTTGCAAGAGGAAGCGAAGAATCAACATGTGTAGTTCTGACATGGAATTTATGGCAATTTACCTTTCTGGGTGGTGATAATGAAGAAAGTTGCTGTGTTATTCTAAAGAATGAAAGGTTTCATTGAAAATTCATAATTAAAATATGAAAATTCAAATTTTATCTACTAATGAAAACAGATTGTCTTTCCATATCGGTCGCTAGTGTCTCTTCAGTGGAATATTATCAACTAAGAATCAAGGTGGAAGGAGAAAATCTCTTAAGTAATAATAAATGCAATATCAGTATTCTCGACAAATGGTTGGAACAGATTAAAAAAATATCTTCAGTTGAATTTTTACTTCACTAGAACACTTTATCTACAGCATATATACATATATAAATATATACATGTGTGTGCGTGTGTATACATATGCAGACATGCACACACACACACACATATATATATGTATGTATGTTTTGTATATACATACACATATGTATCATATATATGTATGTGTGTATATATATATATATTTATATATACACACATATAAGCAAACAGAAGTACATTATGTGTATGTACGTGTGTGTGTGTGTATATATATATATATGTGTGTGTATATATGTGTGTTGTATGTGTGTGTGTGTATATATATATGCACGCACACACATACATAGATACATATGCATATATGTATACATGTTTGTGTGTGTGTATATATATATATATATATATATATATAGA
>NC_068985.1:98171912-98176281 GCF_001194135.2 Octopus bimaculoides | reverse complement strand
ATATATATTAGTTTAATGATGATCCTACTAACAAACAGTTGCTACGACTCTGGGTCTCATGTATAGCTGATGCTCAGTGCTCAACAGGATAACAGGTTATGGGTTTAAGATAAACACTACAGTGTTCAACTTAAAACCTTAATATGCCATCTGATGGGTGTATAGCATCAGTTTTTACACAAAACTCAGAATCATGGCCAGCATTTGTTATATGATCGACATTGAATGATATTATACGTCTTCACGATATTCACATGGATAAATGCTTTTATTTTGACTCTGAAACACAACCAATCTCTCTTTCTTTCTCTCTCACACACAAACACACACTTATAAAAACTTAAAACTACAAAATGACCTGAATGCAATATTCAAGTGAGCAGAAGAAAATAACATGCAGTTCAAAGCTAAAAATTTTCAAGTGTTCCACAATAAGCCCACAGATTGCAATCAGAATACACAGGAACAAAGGTAATACAATCTCAGAGTGACAGCTGATACATTGACCTGGGAATCCACAAGAGTAATGATGCATCATTCCAGTGCATATTACTAGAATGGCATTAATATGTAGATGAATGCCTTGTTGCCATTCTAAGATCATTCAGAACAAGGGTAAAGGAAGCTGAAGTTATGAAGAACACTTGTTCTCAGTTCTAAGACTACAGCTTCCAATTATGGTCACAACATAGTATGAAACTAACACACCAAGAAGATCGTGTCAGTACAATAGATGAGCTTTTGAGAAAAGATAAAAGAAATGAGGCACTACTTTGTGGAGCAAAGATACAAAAGATATGTTGTAGTATATATCTGGAAGTCATAGTGGGTCTAGCAGCCAACTTTGAGATTGAAAGTTATACACAACATAGAACTTGAGACCACTGTATAGTGCCAAAGATCCACATCTACCCATCTAGAGTAAGGGCACAATATTGTAATAACTTAAGATTCAAGGACCTGCAGCGTTTCAAATGCTTGCCAAAAAAACTCAGGGCTTTACAAGGCATAAATGTGGATGTGTTCAAAGAAAACTTGGAGAAATTTTTATCTGAGCAATCAGATGAACCCACATCACAGCAAGAAACTGAAATATAAAGGCAGTTTTGTAGAAATCGGTGATGTATGACAAACAAACCAATAAAGAGGGCCATAGAAGAGAGTTGAAATCAATTAGCAATCAGGCTAATGGTGGTGCCTTAGCAAAGCCACAAACAGGGTGAAACAAGTAAAAATTTTATATTATTGAGAAAAGTAATGAAAATTTGGAAAAGAACGCAACTCAAGTTATTATTGTGAGTAGTAAACTCCAGAATAACCGTAAATTTGCTGTCATCAGTATCGTCAAACATTAAGCCGTTTAAACGTTCATAGAAAAGTTTAGTGATTTGGTTGAGCGACAAATGAATCCGCATTAGGTCTGGACGCGTTTTTCCAAGGGAAAGTAAATACATACATGCATATGCATATATATATATATATATATATATATAAATTCTAGGAATGGCTGTGTGGTAAGTAGCTTGCTTACCAACCACATGGTTCAGGGTTCAGAACCGCTGCATGGCACCTTGGGCAAGTGTCTTCTACTATAGCCTTGCGCCGACCAAAGCCTTGTGAGTGGATTTGGTAGACGAAAACTGAAAGAAGTCCATTGTGTATATGTGTGTGTATATATATATATATATATATATATATATATATATATATATATATATATATATATAATTTATGTGTGTGTGTGTGTGTTTGTCCCCCATCACTTGACAACTGATGTTGGTGTGTTTATGTCCATGTAACTTAGCGGTTCAACAAAGAGACCAATAGGCTAAGCACCAAGTTTAAAAGGAATAAGTCCAGGGGACGATTTCTTTGACTAAAAGGTGGTGCTCCAACATGGCCACAGTCAAAATGACTGAAACAAGTTAAAGAATATACACACACACACACACACACACAAGCACACATCATCATCATTATCATTATAATGATATTTATGTATGTAATTTCCATACACACAAATAATATATATACATCCCCAGAGAGCATAATAATCATTATTTGAACACCTATTTTTACAAGCTAGCATGAATCAGACATATTTTGAGACATCTTTGAGACCTATTTTCTGCAGCTAAATGGTCTTCCTCTCACCAGCTTGTACCTATTTCCAAGCAAGGCCATATTTTCCCCCTAGTTTGGACAAGTTACCACAGGAAATTGCAAACAAATGGTAACATAATGTTTGCTTACAATCATACAGAATCACACAGACATGCTTGCACATACATATAACTACACACACATATATATGTATAGACAAACATATATAAATACACATATATTTATACATACATATATATGCATACATACACATATATTTATATATGGATACATACATATACGGAAAGCGGACGTTAAACGATGATGATGATGATGATGATGAATGCCACCTCCTCTACAGTTGTCAACTTCTGGCCCGACAAGTAAAGTCAAGAAAGTTTCTCGGCCATGTCCAGCCCCCAACAAACTCTCAGGAAGAAACCTGTCTCCAGATCTGGATGGAAAAGTTTGATAATGACCCTCTTCCAATCAATACAGGAGCCCTACTTTCTGGAGGCTTCCCTCCTGTCTCAGAGACACCATGGATTTAGTAGAAGACACTTAACTGCCTGTAAATAAAGAACTGAGTGATCAAAAGATACTGTGGTCAAATGGGACTGCAAGACTGGCCCACACACCTGTAAATGTTGAGAAGTAGACCACATTATGCAGCACTATGGGTACCCTCTACTAGCCAGCAGCTCAAAAGACTTCGTAGAGTTGAAATAAATGCAAAGAATTGTGAAAGGAAATGGGAAACTATCGTACAACATCCCATTTCAAGAATCAAAAGAGGACATGTATGATTATTATTATTATATTTAAAAAATATCTTTAAAAAAAATTTATGCAACCCCTACCAAATCAACTGTGTTGAATGTTTCTTTCTTTCATTTACCCACTCACTCATATAAGTATATATATACGTGTGTACATATATACATACACACACATATATATACAAATATATATGCATATATATATATACACGCATACACATATACATATTTATAAATACATAAAAATATACATATATTTATATACACATACACACATGTTGTCTCAATTGGAACAACTTCTGTGCTGATAATGCCCTATTGTTGTAGAAATACATCTCATGGTTATTCTCTTGTCTCTGATCAATCAGACTCTCTTTGCCATAACAGCGTCTCAATTTTATTACATTTGTAAAATTATTGAAATTATCTCCCTTCTTCATCTAATATCAGTTGCCGTTGCAACAAAGGATTTCTTTATTCTTATCTTGAAGTGAAGATCATTTCAATAAGTCAAGAATATATCATACAATATTTTGATACAACTTTGTCTAAATTGTCCGCATTCATACCACTGGCTACTCAGAGTAATTACACTTAGCATATTCTCATTTAGAACACACATGAACATACACTTACACATATATACATTCACACACATGCATATATATATTTATATAAATGTATATATACTCTTGGATGTTTAATATGTCTATGGATTCATTATAGCAGACTAAATCTTTTTCTTCTTTTGTATGAATATAAACTAAGTTTTTATATATATACCTACCATTCTAAGAAAATTAATTCCCCCAAAATATTAGGTATTGAACTAGTATTTTCTTGGATGAAACCATCTCTTCATGAGGATAACACAAACTCTAATCGGATATATATATATATATATATATATGGGGAAGGAAAAAGACAAAGAGAGGAAGTTATAAAATTAGGCTTGAGATATATGGTACACAAAACACAGATTACAAAACGAAGATAAAACAAAACAGAAGAGACAAATTATATCTCAACAGCTGTTTTAAGATGACTGTAACTTATGTAATAACCTCTTGGAAAGGGATGCTAGCTTACTCTAGCAATCTCATAGGGACTTGTCACAGGATACATACCTAGGACACCATCCACATATTATTTATGAATATGGTTATTACATAAGTTAAAGCCATCGTGAAACGGCTGTCGAGACTTTTCATAATTCTTTTCTTCCATTTTGTTTTCTTTCATTTATTCTGTAATCTGTATTTTGTGTTCTATGTAAATATATATATTTCAAGCGTAAGTGTGTTTATCTACTTTACCACCTCCATAACAGCTCGATATGGATTGTTCTCACAGCTAACTTTTGATGTTGAGGCAGTGGCCCTTGATGAAGTTGGAGCTGAAGTTCTCATCTGGCATCATCACTAAGCTTATTTTACTTTCACCTGTATATATATATATATATATATATATATATACACACACACACA
>NC_068985.1:98169969-98171728 GCF_001194135.2 Octopus bimaculoides | reverse complement strand
ATATATATATATATATATATATATACACACACACACATATACCCAGACACATATACATACATATGTATATACGTATATGCACATATATGTACACATGTATGTATGTATATGTATGTATGCCTGCATGTGTGTATATGTATGTATGTATGTGTGTATGTGTGAGAGAGAGAGAGTAAGAATGAGAATGTGTATGTGTGTCTGCATGCGTTTGTATATATACTTATATGAATATATATAGAAACAAATTTATTCTGGTACACAGACAAACATGCTTTCCAGTTGAATCTGCTTTTTTTCTTTCTTAAATCTATTTTATATAAAACTTCAGAACAACGAATATAAAATTAATATGCTGAATAATGAGCTGAAGGATGGAATGAGATGTTAAGTTTATTTGTTTCATTTTTATGATTTTTTTTATTTAAATGAAATATATAGAACAATTGAATCACACACTCTCACACTAACATTCACACATACACAAATCTATGTATTTGTCAAATGGAAATTTCTACTAGATGAAAAAAATCGAAACTTTGAAATTAAGCAGAAAATATGATGAGTGGGATGGGTTTGTGAGTATCTGTTGCTGAGACTGCCGTCATTGCTGCCATGTTGAGTGGAAAATGGAAGCAGAATTCAGCAGATAATTCTTCAGCCAAAGAACTTGAGAGAGACAAGCATCATAGAAGACAAGACGTTAGGCCAAGAATCCTTTTCCATGCTGAAATAGAATGGAATGGAATGGATTGAGAGAGAAAGAGAGAGTGAGAGAGAGAGAGACAGAGACAGAGAGATGTTCAGACAGACAGACAGACAGAAAAAGAGAGAAATTTAGAGAAAGAGTTGAATGCAGAGACAAAAGGAAATAAATGAAAGATTGGGAGATAATGGAAAATGAAGAAGAAATAATTCCATACATCCATACACATGTTATATATACATACATACATACATAAATAAATATATATATATATATATATATATATATATATATATATAAATGTATGTATGAATGTATGTATGTATACATCGCACAGACATAAAAAAATGTTTTTCTTTATAACTATGTTCGTCTATAAATGAAGAGCAGTTTATTTTTTTAAACAGACACGCATAAAACCATGGCAATTCTTGGATTAGCAGGGTTTTTTTTTTTTTATATTCAAGATGTAGAAAAAAGGAATTAACAGGATTGTAATTCCTCTTTACATATAAACATACATACATATATACACATACATATATATGTTTGCACTAGCAATACCAAGACATATATAAAGAAAATAAAAGTAAATATGTATTGGACTCGAACAATTCATGGAAAGAAAGTTGCATGCACAGCATACTCATTCAATATATAAGCATCCATCCAATCGATATATATAAATACAGATATAGCCATGCCATTCTTTAAGCATACAGAAAAGCCTTGAGTATATATACACATATACACATATATATGTGTGTGTATATATTAGATAGTATAGACAATGCGAGGAGATGAATAGACATTTCTTAATTTATATATATATATTTATATATATATATATATATACACACATATATATATATATATATATATATTGACCCTTTCTTGGACACCATGTCGTTGCAAATAACAAGATAGTTTTAAAGAATTTAAAAAAAAACAACAAAAACAAAAAAACACTCGACCACTTTTATAAACAAAATTATCATATTCTAATCTACCAAAATGAAATGGTTTTTATTTGATTTTCATAATTTTTGCCTTTTT
>NC_068985.1:98159917-98167347 GCF_001194135.2 Octopus bimaculoides | reverse complement strand
ATATATATATATATATATATATATATATAAATATATATATATATATATTGGAGATATGTGGCCTCATGGTTAAACTGCTGAGCTCACAATCATAAGTTCAATTCATTTCATGTTGCACCAGTCAATGGTGCAGCCCTCCCTCCTACAATCCCTCTAGCTGTTACATCATAAAATTCTACTGACTCAAGGGTATGAGTGCCAAGAGGGGCAGGTGTCTATGTCAGCTTGCATGTATGTAGACACCTAAAATAGTGAAAGTGGCACTTCAAAAGATACTGGATCTAAGTACTTAGAAAAAAAGAGACAGACAGACAGACAGATTACTTAAACCAGTTCTTCAGAGCTGAAGGTCTAATGAAGCAACTGTATGCAATGGAAACTCCAGGCTAAAAGGTAATTCGACTGGCTTATATGAGCTACTGTACTCTATATTCATTTGAGTCCTTCTTCTTCACCAGATTGTTGCCTAGCAATATATATATATGAAATGGAATATAAAAAAATATATGCATATAAGTTGTAAAGGTGGTCCTTCTACAGTTAAATATGCAGTCATGGTATTACTATCCTTCATCCCCCAAATAAAACAGAGAGCCATTATAATTGGATCTTAGTTTGACCTAATGTGATAATCTGTCTTATCTGAGAGTGATATATTCTAAGAAATGCAGTGAAGTTGGTAAATAATTCTTATGAAAAAAAGAAAACCGTTGGAAAACAGTTTATAGCAGAGACTCCATCTAAGAATATCTGAAGAAAGAATTGTAATTCCGAAATATCAGATAACCAAATTACAACAGATATATAGTCCATTTTTTGTTTTATAGTGCATTGTTTTACCATTCTAAATTTTTTATTCTTTACAAACAATACACAATGCTTCAAGCGAACTACAATACTCTCCTATCTTAAGGTATGACTTTATAACTACTTCTTTTGGGAAACTAATTGTTCTACTTAATGCTAATTTCCAAGAGCATATATATTTGTACATGTTTGCATGTATGTATATATATATACATACTTGTTTATTTACATATATATATATGTGTATGTATATATATGTAGATACACATACTCACATATATGGAGAGGGAGAATAAAAATAGTTTTAGCTTTTGAGATCAATGAGATATTTACATGTTTCTCCAATCTGTTGGTTTCTTTAGGCACAAGGGCTAGTTATTTTTGGAGTAGAAATGAATATTTGAGAAGCTTCAGCCTTTCCAATAGCATTAGCAGTGTAAAATATTTTGGCTTTAATCAAGAACTAAAAGCGTGTCACAATTCACATAAGCTGAGAGCCATAGATCAAATGCTGTTAATTAAATAGAAACTAAAAATGACTTGTAAGAAAATGAAATCAAAATATTAAACAGTTGAAGCAGCTAATTTGAATGTTTTAAAACAAACATAATTAAGTAACAGAGGCTGAACAAAGCCTTTTTATTATATAATATATTAAGTAGTTTTTTGAAAATATCAATCTTAAGTCATTTCCTTCCAATTATAGCCCTGATAATGAATGGCCCATCTGGTTCTAATTATAAATTTAATTAACAACTGTAAATTTGACCAAACTATATGAGAACTTTAAAGTATAAAATATTTAATAAACTTTAAAAATATCAACATGTGATTTAAATATCACAAACAGTTGAGGAATTTTTTAAGATTCCACTTAAAAGTCCAATATTTCTCTAGTAATGGTAATTGTCTATTATTTTACATTTGAGTTATATTGAGCCAAAAATCCCAGTCTCAAGCACACAAACATAAGAATTACATATAAATAAATGCCTTTTGTGTGGGTATGCACAAGAGAGACGTTTTAACCTATAATTGTGATTAATAATTAAACTCCTGAGTATTTTAACTTTAGAAAATGAATTATAAATGGTAATGGCTTGCATAATTTATTCATAATATATTCCAGCAGATTCAAACATGAATACACAAATCACTATTGTGTTTGAACACAGAACAGGCTTCTTTATGATAAGTATGTGTTCATAACACAATTCATTAGTGGAAGCTGTTATCCTGTGATGAAACACAACAGCAATTAAGATACACAAGTTCAAATCAGCCGAAACATTAAGAGCGAATATGTAAGTCACACTTTGAATCTTGCTGTTCACTATAAAAATGCATGTAACAATTTATTTGATATAAATGGACTGTTCTTTTAACAAATCTTTGAATTTTAAACCCCAGAAATTTTGTAGAAAAAGGGAAACAGAACATGTAAAATAGTTTGGAATGATTGTGTGAGGACCAAAAAATGGGATTGTGAAATTTTAAAATCAGATGAGCAATATAGTAGCAGAAATGGGTACATTTTAAGACAAGACAGGTGAGGTAATTATATTTATTTTAATTACAGGTAACAGGGGCAGGAACTATATAGTATGAACAAAGATTCTAAAAATAAATTGTAAATGTGTGTTTTCATAGATATTTATATTTTATATATATTTGTATGCATGTATGTTTAATTGTGATTATATGTCTGTATGCATATACATAGCTATGTATAACTGTTAAGGTTGGGACAAAATCATGCTGAACTGGATTTACTAGTGCACATGCACAAAGGAGACAAGAGTGAAATGGGAAAAATTAGAGGAAAAGAGCAATAAAGAAAAGATTATAGAACAGGGAAAATTACAAAAAAACGAAACAAAACAAAAACAGAAAAGGATACACACACACACACACATACGCATACATGCAGTTACAAAGCCACACATACAAGAATGAGGTGAGAGCCATTTTATACATATATATATATATATATTTATATATACACACACACACACACACACACTCGTGTATATATAAATTTATATATACATACACATACATTTCTGCATAGATACAAATATATATGCATATGTAAGTGTTGGGAAGACTGTTATTGTGATTGTTTGTGTATATATACACACACATATATACATATATATATATATATATCTTTCTTTTTTTTTTTATTTCTTTCAGTCATTTGACTGCAGCCATGCTGGAGCACTGCCTTTAGTCAAGCAAATCGACCCTAGGACTTATTCTTTATAAGCCTAGTACTTATTCTACCGGTCTCTTTTACTGAACTGCTATATATAGACACACACACACACACACACACACACACACACACACACATATACATATATATATATATATATATATATATATATACACACACACATGTATACACACATATATATATATAGAGAGAAAGAGAAAGAGAGCAAGAGAGAACATACATGCATATATACACAGAAATAAGTATTTGTAAATGTATGTATATAAGTGCATTCATATATATATATATATATATATATATATAAAAGTGTTAGGAAGACTGCTTTTGTATTTGTATGTATATTTGTGTGTGTATGTGTGTATGTACATATATATATACATGCACACACACACATTTGCGCATGTGTGTGTATGTGTATGAATGTATGTATATAAGTATGTATAGGCAAACTGATAGAGAAACCCTGAAGTCATGCAAAGGTGTGTTCATACAGGGGGTCAAACAAAGGCAAGCAAGCTAACCATCCAGGAGGCCAGCTCGATAGACAGGCTCTCACACTGTGGCACAGCCTGTAAGCAATATGCCAACGTATGGACAGTGAAAAGATCAGCCAAGCTTGTTGGCCGCAGAAAAGCGTTCACGGAGGAACCAATCGGCATACTGAAAAGCAGAAGAAAGAAAAAGGAGATGCTATACTTTAGCAGACAGGGGTGGGAGAAATTAGATATAGAAATTATAGAAATTAACAATAATGATCACAAACTAAATAAAAAATAATAATAAAAGTTTAGTAAAAAAAAAAAATTTGAAAAAATAAAGAAATAGCAATAAAACAAAAGAAAAGCTACTAAAGAATATTTAGTTTGTAGTTCAAGTTTTTAATTTAACGAAAAAAAAAAAATTAAAAAAATACAATTTCACGTTAAAACAGCCAACACACAGTAACTGAAAATTGCTAACAACAAATATTACAATCTTCTCTCAAAAGATGGGTCATTTTGATACATAAGACTTAATGACTTTTGTTGAAATATAGCATAAATGTTCCAGCAGCATATTTTATTTATTTATATACAATGACATTTAAAATATAAAAATTATAAAATGTTGTTATAAGAAATGTGAGCAAAGCGTACACAATACATGTAGTGAATATATATATAAAAGGGGAGAGAAGGGAGGGGGTGGAAGAAAGAGGGAGAAAGAGAGACATTGATATATAAATAATTGATCTTTATAACATAATGTAATAAAGTGTTTCCCTGAAGATCCATTTGTGGTTAAGCATCCAACTGCACTTGGAACATCCAATGAAGTGGTTTTAAACAATCACAACAGTGAAAGGTACATGGGGAACTAGTTATAAAAACTTGTGCTTGTCATAATTTTTGATATATAAATAGACTGACAGATAGATACACACATTCACATATAAAGCTGATAAAGTCATTACTACAAATATGGTGGTGTGGTGGTGGTGGTGGTGGTGGTGGACTGTTGGTGAACATTCATGGAGGATGAGGAATTGAAAAAATTCAATTTAACAAACATTATCTTTCACACTTTCTTTATCCTTATCCCACATTCCAGATCCCTAACAATATAATTTATAGGCAGATGCAATTAGAATACCAACCCGTATGAAAAAAAATCTTGTTTTAATAAAGAATAAGTAGAGAAAAATAAAAACTAAAACTAGAAAGTGGAAAGGAAGAAATCTGATTAGGAATGCAGATATACTAAAAACTGAGCGACAAGATTCCTGAAAGACTAACTGGAAGAACTTAAAGATCTTCTAATCATTTCAGTGACAAAGGCCTGGTTTTGTGATGTATTTAGCCAAAAAGATGAAAGAGAAGTTGAAGAATCAGCTTTGGTTAGAGAAAATCTCTGCAGCAGTGAAGGTGATTTTTGCAGTGTCTGGTGAGGAAGATCTTTCCAGTATCGAGAAAGGATCTTTTCAATTTCTAGAGAAGATCTATAGTTCCGGAGAATACCTATATAATGTCTGAAGAAACTTGTACAGTGTCTGGAGAAAGTCTGTACGATGTTTGGGGAAGATTTTTTATCTGTGGCTGGAGAAGATGTTTTCAGTGTCTGATAAAAATCTTAGCATTGTATGGGGAAGATATTCTCAGTGTGTAGGAAGATCTTTGCAATGTTTGAAGCAGTATTAAGAAAGTATAATTGAAAGAATGGTAAGAAAATATGTCATACTTTTTCCATATTGCAAGAACCAAAATTGAATATAACACTTGGCAAGTGAGAGATAAAACTTCTCTTGAACAGGCTGCTAGTCTATCACTGTCTATAACTTTCCCCCCAAAATAGGACAACTGCTTTTCATTTTAAGATGAACATAAGCCATAAAGAATTATGTGTTCAATTCAATAAGACTATAAACTTACAACAGGATCCCTGACAATCCAGAGTCTTATTCACTCAGCCATGTTGTGTAAATAACATAGAAGTAGCTATAATGGATATTGTTCACAGAAGTATGGTGTAATTTCACACAAAACTGGGCACAGTAAAAAGTCTGAAGTATTTATAGCAAAATGTTTATGCAGAGTTGGCTTCAGAAGTTGTAACTACAATTTCAAATGGATAATAACTGTAAAAAAATTTTCTGAAGGTATAATTTAGTCTGCCAAAGTTGTAGAAATAAGTGTTAGACTATTGTGAAATGGTATTTAAATATAACAAGGAGTCAAAAATAAAGTTTCTAAAAAAAAGTCATATTTGAAACTGACTGAATAACTACAAAGTAAGTCTATGCTTCAAAAAACAAACCAAATGGGAAGCTGCAATGTAATCGCATGACCTGTCTTAAATCACACCCTACCACCTTAAATAAGGAAAGTTCATCATCATCATCGTCGTTGTTTAACGTCCGCTTTCCATGCTAGCATGGGTTGGACGATTTGACTGAGGACTGGTGAAACCAGATGGCTACACCAGGCTCCAATCTGATTTGGCAGAGTTTCTACAGCTGGATGCCCTAGGTAATGTAGACACTAACAGATACAAAGACAGGATGTGCATGTCTGGATTGTCTTATAGATTTGGTAGAGCACAGCTTACTTGAGGATAAACAATAAATCACCAAATGTTTTTAATAGGACAACTTATTAAAACTATTGATATCACTGTTATTACTAATATGAAGGACATCTTATTTAGGGCCACCACTAAGTGTTATTAATGTTATTCCACATGTATCAATATGACTGGACCAGTCAAGCATGACTCAATGATGAAAAAGGAATGGGTAGACTGAGAAAACATGAAAAATCCTCACTGTAACATTAACAATGAGGTATATAGGAATTTAATTGGTGTAGAGTCTACACTGTTAGCAAATTTAAGTTAACAGGTCTGAGATAGAATAAGGAGTATTTTAATAGCAATTCAGAAACATTATTCTAGCATTAATTGCAGACTGTTGATAAATATAAAATTCCTATCATAAATGGAACAAGTAATAATACTTGTTAATAAACCTGTTCAGTGTTGGTATTGAATCAATATTGGTTGCCGTTAATGAAAGGTAATTATAAGTAACCAAAAATTATAACAATGGTTACAAATAGGACAATTGCTAATTCAATAAAAATAGTCATTACTCTGTAGTTTAGAAAGAAGGATTTCCAATTCTAAACTAGTTATGTACTATGTACAACCTAAGAATAAGACACATGATGATGATCAAAGATCAAACAAATAGAAACATAGCAGTGATAAAAATGGTAAAAACCATTTTCATCTCAAAAGAGGAGTTTAATATTCCACAAAAATACCAACTTATAAACCATTCATCACAAACACTTAGACGTTGACCATATTGCAGCGCTTACTTTCAATTTCAGAGAAAGTTTTTTGAATAAAATAATGAGAAGTACCAATAATGATCAAATATTGAAATGTTATGACATGACAATGGCTTGCTGTTCATGATGATATTTCTTGCTGAAGTTTTCAAGAATTTGCATTCCACCACTGACTTGGATTAAACCCCAATTACTTGGTGGTATAATAAATGGGAAAGGCAAGAATATTTTTGGGGATATATTCTTGAGCTACTTAGCAATTGGCAGGAAGGTTTTATGGTTGATTTAATGCAGTGCCAAAACTGAAATTTCTTCCAGTCTGAAGAATATACACCATATTCTGCTACATATAACTTACACACTCCCTCCATGCTTTCAAAAACAACATATTCTAAATTCTTAAGATTCTCTTAATATTTCTGAGTTTTAGATTTTTACATAACAGGAGAGAGAAAGAAAGGAAAGGAGTGTGAGAGAGACGAAGGGAGAGAGTGTGAGAGAGACGAAGGGAGAGAGAGAGAGAGAGAGAGAGAGAGAGAGAGAGAGAGAGAGAG
>NC_068985.1:98157102-98159850 GCF_001194135.2 Octopus bimaculoides | reverse complement strand
AGAGAGAGAGAGAGAGAGAGAGAGAGAGGAAGAGAGAGAGAGAGAGAGAGTATGGGGAGGGAGAGAGAATATGTAGGTAAGATTTGTTGGTAGCATGTCACATTATCAGATTAGCAAACAGGAAGCAAATTGACACAATATTAAAAGTTATGAAACACTTATTACGAAAGTCTGTTACAGACAAAAACTGTAGAAAAAAATGTGTATAATATCAAAACATTTTCCAGAGTGTGCTTCAAAATACACTAGGGTACAATAAAATGGGTTGATGCTGTGATGAAAGTTACTTGAATCAAATTAAATTATGTGTAAGTAATTACAATTTTATTTTATAAGCTATTGAAATAATTAATTCAATATAATTGATATAAACTGATTTATCATCCACATCTCTTCATCCTCTTCCATTCTAAAAAAATTTTTCTCCTTTGAATTCTTCTAACAACTGACTCTTCCATTACCCTTGTCCCTTTACCCCTCAATTATTCAATCTTTTTGCAGAGGTCCCTTTATAAGGAAGTAGACAGTTATGTGGATATGGTTGTGGGTTAATTAAATCCTTAAAGTTATTATCTATCAAACTACAGAACTAACTGCCTTCGGATAAAGAGTTTTCTTTGGAATACTTTCTTAAAATTTTCCCCTTCTTTTCAATTTTTTCCAAAAGGCATCACTACTTTATTGCTCTGACAAACTTTATTCATCATCATCATCACCATGGCTTTTTTTATTCTTCATAAAACAAAACACAAACAAAAAATACCAAACAAATCAATATAAAAGATGGATAACTAGACATTTAGCATCAACCATTTCTCATTGCTATTAGGCAAACATAAGAAACACAGAAAAAATATGAGTTCAGTAGTGTCGGCCGTTAGTTACTAAGAAGGATGCACATTAGGTGAATGGTGGGGATGTGTGGAAGAATCAAGCAGAAGAACAATAAAAGGAGATACTATTAGGAAGAGACGGGACAATTCCAAAGCTACAAATTGGTTGGAAATGACACAGAGGAAATGCCCAAGTTTTCAGACATACTTGGGTGATCACAACAGCAACATGGTCACGCTTCACTTGAAACTATAGCTGGTGTGTCGTCATGCAGGAAGGCTGGTTCATTATAACACAGCAGGCTGTACTGGAACACAACACGATACAAGTGTTACCACACAGAACACACATTAATGGGAAAAACACATTTGCAAAAAAAAAAAATATATAATAGTAATAATTATAATGTATATGGAGGAAAATAAAAGCAACAAAAATATTGATACAAAAACACACAAATACACACACACAAACAAAAAATGACATTAAAACACAGAAGACAAAAATGCGAAACTAAGAGGTTACACAAAACAATATAACAAACACATCTATCAATCTTTATTTATTTATCAATTATTATTATTATTATTATTTTAAAGGATGCCATTTATGATGAGATGATGGTGTCTCTTGAAGGGAACAGAGGTAGGTGGGGACAAGAAACAAAAAGCTGACACCTGTAAAGCTATTGTGGTTACATTTTTGCTGTGTTTTTAGGGGTACGAAGCAAATGAATAACAAGTTTTCGTTTCTATCCATAGTTGTCTCTGACATATCAGAATGTGTTTCATAAACTCATTTCCCAGTTCTTTCTCACTGCATGGCCTCTTGGGCAAGTATCTTCTCTTACAGTCATGGGTTGACAAATACATTGGGAATGATTGTGTCCTCTATATATATATATATATATATATATATATATATATATATATATATATATATATATGTATGCATATATATGTATATGTATGTATATACATATACAATATAATATTATATATTTTATGTTGTGTGCATCTGTGTTTACATGACTTAGAGATTGGTGTTGTTATGTTGTATCACCTTATATTATATAGCAATTTGTATAATATTAGCCAATCTGTTGTCTGGTTCTAGTCTTGGTATCAATCAGAATAAGTCTTAAGTAAAACACTGCACTTGAATTTGCAACAACTACTATTTAAGTTTACTAGAAAACAATTGTTGCAAGTTTACAAGTATTATTATTATTAATAATAAAGATTATGATGGTGGCAGTTGCGACAACAACAATGATGATAGAAGGTGAGGAATAAGGTTTTTCCATACTTCATCTCCAGATAATGCAAACTGTTTATAGAACCTATGCATGAAGTAATCAAATATTTGTCAATTCCTTGAGCTTACCTGATGAATTTCGCAAGAGATAAAAATCAAACAGGCAAGAAGAATAATGACTAAAAACAACAATGCTATAGCTGTTAAAAGGAGTGTTTATGTATATGTTTTTGTTATAATATTCATATTTATTTGTCATTAGTGTTTTATTAGATGTGGAGACTAACAACTAAGAAATAAGAGACAACTGGGGATGGAAGACTCATATCAAACTAAAGCTTATATTAAACTGGTTCAACCCTAATTTAGTTAAAAACTAAAAAAAAAAAAAACATTTATGAAATAGAAAAAAATATGGTGTGCTATAAGAGGAGCAACAAGGAGTTTAAGAATGAGAAACAGGTTAAACATAAATGGGTGCTAATATCAAAAATGGAGGCTTTTCTGTTTGTTTCGTTGCATTTTTTATTTTATTTTATTTCAATTTATTTTCCACTATTCATTAAAGGATCTGGTTTGTCAGAGAGATTGAAACTCAAGTTAAAATAAAGTAAAACCCTTACTGAAGATACTGTAATCTATAATACTTCAAATTAC
>NC_068985.1:98150306-98157014 GCF_001194135.2 Octopus bimaculoides | reverse complement strand
ATCTATTATATCTATATATAGAAACAATTCTTCTTTAGATTCAAGTATCTATATTTGAATATATTTTTTAAAATGCCACATTTTATTCATAAAAAGATTCTATATATTGAGAACGCTTGACAATATTTTTGTGTATATGTAAAATTAAATAAAAAGTTTTGAATGGTACAACAATGCACTATAATACAAAAAATGGACTCCGTCTAAGAATATCTGAAGAAGGAATTGTATTCCGAAATATCATCAGACTATAGATAGCTAAATTACAACAGGTATATAGTCCATTTTTTGTATTATAGTCCATTGTTGTACCATTCAAAACTTTTTATTCTTTAGAAACAATACACAATGCTTCAAGCGAACTACAATACTCTCCTATATGTATAATTGTATACATATGTGTGCATGAGCAGAAGTGTGTATATCCATGTGCATGAGAAAGGAAGCATATGTTTGCAAGTGTGTATTGTATGCCAACATGTGTGAGTGCTCATATGTACAAGAGTATGCACAGCTTATATGCAATTGTATGTATGTGTGTATGTTGATATATGATCGACAAGGATGTCATATTTGGACAAAGTCTCTTAATATTTGAATCAGCTGCTTTCCAAACTTTGATATGTTGTAAAAATGTCTAATCACATAATATTGAAACTCCCCTAATGCCTTGTAATTTCATGACATTTTTTGGGGAGGGGAAATCATTTTACCAAAACACATTATATTTAGAAACAAAAATTGGATAAATAAACAAAGATGAATTTATTGACCCACTGGGTAAAATATTCTATCTTCTTTCAAAATCTTAAGGCAATTGGTATTTAGGCATGATATATCTTCGTTCCAGAGCTTAAGAGAAATGGTGTTTAAGTGTAATGTTTTGTATCTTCCTTCCAGGGCTTAAAGCAGATGGATGATAACAGAACAGTACAACAAGAACAGAGTGGAGAAATGAGTAGTTAAGACATTAAATACACTGGAAACTACAAAGCAGATTAGCTACTTAGCCAGGAGTTTTACTACAGGGTTTCTACAAGCTAGATTAGGGCAGATATCAGTGAATATGTCATCAGAAAGAAAATTGATTGAAACGTTTTTGACAGGAAGACAAAAACTGCAGTTCTTCAGAAAAAAAAAAAAAATTTTAATGTAATACAATCCATCAATTAAAATCTAAAAATGCAACATCCACCTTCCAACTCACTCACACTTACTGAAACGCAAAGTGACATAACAGACTATGGAATGTCTTTCCCATTTTGTTGTATCTTAGGAAGGTCATTATGTCAATAAAAAATCCATGCACCAGTTGCATTTCACTTCTTCATTATTATTATAATTATTGTTGTTATTATTTAACTAGATAACCAGATAACTAATTGATTACTTGAGTAATTGTTCATCCAATCAATCAACCAACTACGTTTGTCAAAGTCTTTTTTGTCACCAATCAAAACATCATCAATGACATGCCTTCCGTTTTAGATCTGAAGAAATCCTTGGGCACAGAGGGCATGTGATTGATGAAGTATTGATTGGTAACAAAAGGACCTTGATGAACCTAGCTGGTTGATTGATTAACTGAATGACTACTCAAGCAAGAAATTAATTGCTAAATAGTTAGCAAACTGACTAAAAGAAATGAAATAGAACCAGTGTGTGTGTTTATTATAATAACCCTCCCAAGATTCAACAAAATCTGTTTCAAAACACAGGTTCACTTCAAGAGTCTTGCAAACCAAATACAAAAATTCCTTTACTATACTATTGCATAACAAAGCAACAACTGAATTCAAAAGTTATTCTTTAACTAAGCTTGCAACAAACATATTAGTATGTTCCAATTTGATAAAAATATAGGATTAATTAGTAATTGCATAAACCGAGCATATATGATCCTTTTTTTTTCATCTGTTTACATGGCTTTAAGCAAAGCTCCACAATAATTCACATCTATATCTGTCACACTACATGCTAGGGTCTTAAAATCACATCTAATATTATAACCATCCTGTCAAAATACACATTGCCGTTACAATATATATTTTGCATTCATTATGTTGACTTACAACAAATATGTGAAGTAAAATTGTAGTGATTCTTCATATGTATTTAAATACCTTTGGGAAAGGCATGAATGTGACCACACACATTTCTCTAAAGAGATAAGAGTTATAATACCCCCTTTTTTTACGAATCTATAGTAGTCAAGCAGACAACATTTTGGATGTTTTACCATACATTCCACTATTCCACCTGTATGTGGAACTATACCAATTTCTGGCAGCAACCAACCTTAAGACAGCATAAAAACTTTTAAAAAACACTGTGTAATTCGTAACAGTTTTTGTAAATGAGAGAATAAATAACGAAAGAATATACAATCACTGAACTTCTGGCAAATGACAAATAGAGAAACAAAAAGAACTTTTCTTTTTTTTCCTTTTTTTTTCTTTTTTTCAAATAAACTACCAAACTCTTTTCTTGAAATTTGATGGTCAAATAATTTTATCAAGCCACTGCTCTACAAAAGCGGCAATCACAGGCAACAGAAGCAAAATGCTGTCAAAGAACCACTGTTATCTGTTTGGAAAATATCTTCAGAATGGGCTTTGAAGCCCTGTTAATACTGGCACGATAAGTTATTTCAAAGCAACAGGCCATACAGAACAGGCATGGAAAAGTAATGATTCTTTTTAACCTTCTTAACATTTTTAAAAATCTTCAATTCAAATGCCAAAAGAATGGTTAGAGAAACTTATTGCTAGAAAAATGACGCAAGCAAATCCAAACATGCAGTGTATGGTAGCACAAAAGGAGCAGTTAAACAGAGTTGGATTTTCAATATTTACATCTACGCTACTTTCCAGTTAGCTTGATCTCTGATTGTCATAGGGTGTCTTAGTCCTGGATGTGTACAACAATACTTGAATCTTTTATATTTTATCTTTTACTTCTTTCAGCCATTAGACTGTGGCCATGCTGGGGCACCACCTTGAAAAAACTTTTAATTGAATGTATTGGCCCCAGTGCTTATTTTTTTTTAAAGTCTGGTATTTATTCTGTTGATCTCTTTTGCTGAACTGCTAAGTTACAGGGACATAAACACACAACACCAGTTGTCAAGCAGTGGTGAGGGGACAAACACAGACACAAATACACACATACATATATTATATGTGAGTGTGTGTGATATATACCATCATCACAATCATCATTGTTTAACATCTGCCTTATGCCGGTATATACATATATATACGATGGGCTTCTTTTAATTGCCACCTAATAAATCCATTCACAAGGCTTTGGTTGACCTGAGGCTTATATTAGAAGACACTTGCCCAAGGTGCCATGCAGTGGGACTAAACTTCAAACCATGTAGTTGGAAAGTAAGACAAATGAAATGTTCATAGTCTCAATCTAATCTAGTACAAAATATAAAACACATCTGGGAATAAGACACTTTTTATAAAGACCAGAGTTGAAGGAAACAGCATAGATGCAGATATTAAAATACTTCTCACCTCTAAAAATGTGGCCAATAGTTTGAAAATTTATAATTTTATTAACAACTCATTTTTAAACACTTAGATAATTAAGTATTATGATAGCTACTTATTTAAATAGTACTTAACTAAACAACCATATCATCTCCTCTCCATAGAATAAGATATTTTACCAGGAATATCAAGATTTCAAATACTGAGAAAAAGACAAAAGAACCAAACAACTTATTTCCATAAAAATTACAATGAAAAAAAAAAAAAAGAATATATATATATATATATATATATATATATATATATATATATATATATATATATGTATGTATAATATTCATTTTTTGAATTGCAGTTTATTATCTCATTTTTTCATTATAATTCCAGTAAACAGAGACAAATTTTGTATTTTATACATATATATATGTATGCATACGCACATACATATTTTAAAAGCTCATTTCTGAATATATATATTTTATCTTCATCATCATCATTTCATGTTCCATGGTCCTACATGTGTGTGTGTATGTGTGTGTGTGTGTGTGTGTGTGTGTGTGTCTGTAAGTACATATGTATATGTGCATACACATATATATTGAGAAATAAGCTTTTAATATTTTCTTTGATTATTTCAAGACTCTTTTACTCAATGATGACATTCTGCACTGATAAAAAAGATTTAAGCTGTGAAAAAAAATATCGGTCAGTTAAGAAGGAAGATAAGCAAACATACAAATCCTTGATTTTGCCAGCAGCAGCCGTTCAGATGGGAGGTGCTTACAGGTCAAAGAACTAAACATGTGACAATAACAAGAAAATAATTATAAAAAAAAAGTAATAATAATAATGATAATTAACAATAGAAAATGTCAAATATATCAAACATGCAATCACACGGAAATAGTTTGCAAGACAAAACTGTTTAATATCTACTGCGCATTCAAAGTGTTTATATGTGTATATATATGCATATATATATATATATATACACACACACACACACACAGACACAAATTAAAAATTATATAGCAAGCTATCACAAGCAGCAATGGAATGTGTGCCTCACACCAATGACAGAAATTATACAGTGAAATATGAAGACTTGTTCACCATATTTACCAAACTATCTGGATGTCTTGCAGAAATGATGAATTCTAAAAGCTGATCTGTAGTATGGCACTAATATATGAGGTAGAGAGTATGTAAGAAATTTGGTTAAATAGACCCAATATGTGTTTTGTATATATAAGTATATATATATATATATTTTTATTTTTATAGTTATATATTGCATTTTGTGAAAAAATAGCTTCGTTGGTTATAGGTTTCCAACGGGCCAATTACTGGTTCACTGCATTTACGATGGCAAGAGTGACAAGGGATTGTCTGTGTAACTCGGGCAGAACAAATATCACAATGGATTTTCATTCGAAAGCACCAGTTTAGCAGTTTTCTCGCCGATATTTACATTTTTCATCAATATATGCCCATGGAAGATATACACACACATGCATACATATATATATATATATATTTATACATACATACATATACGACGGAATCTCTGCACAGTTTCCGTCTACCAAATTTCACTCAAAAGGCATTGGTCAACCCAAGGCTATGGTAGACACATGCCCAAGGTGCCATGTACTGCAATCGAACCCACAACCATGTGGTTACGAAGTATATATATATCAAATACATTATAGCTTTCTATACTATATATGATATAGCTTTAGTATTATTAACATTACAGACATTTTATTATTATCATTATCATTAATCATTATTACTATCATTAATCATATTACGATGATGTTGCATTGCTGATTGCTGGGTTTCTGAATTTATGTGGAATAGATTCTTGGCTATAACATCTAATAATCTAATAATTGGCCTTTTCACCTGCAGAACTTATACAAGTAAAATTTTGTCAAACCAACGAGTACTATGTAAAATTCTTCAAAATATACAGATTTCTATCTTATGTATTCCATAACTCAAACTGATTAGCTGCAAACATGTACTACAACATGAACAGCTTAATGCTATAAGCATTCAAAATGCAAGAAAATTGGTAAAGTACTTTGTCAGTGTTGTGTTCATATCATCTCATAATTCTAAGACATAAAAAATGGTCTCACAAAACTGACTTGGCTCTTATATATATATATATATATATATATATATACACATACACACAGAAAGTGTTATATATCTCTCATTGGTTATGGTTAAATGACAGCTGGTGCTATTTTTAATAAACATTATATGATATAGATGACTTAAATATTGTCATCGTCCATGTCTATTGACATACTATGTGATTGGTCACTACATGATGTTGAAGCAATTGCGAACCATGTATTAAATATAATGCTATATAACCCACTCTTCCCTTATTACATAAGTATGTATGTATGTATGTATGTATATATATATATAAAACCACAAAGTAAAATAGAAATGATAACGATATCAGTAAAACATAAGTTTTACTATGACTCACAATGGTTTCAATAGCATTTCCCTTTACAATACACATATAATGAATTATGTATGATAAATCACACAAGGCTGTATAAGTTATAGGTTATACCATCTTCATCAGACACTTATTAAACTATCATACATGGTATTTTACTTTGTGGTTATACATACACACTCATTCTATCAATGATTTACACCTACATTTCTTGCACCTATGGACCATATTTTCATGGAGTCACAAAATTAAATACCAGTTTAGCATGGGAATTCATATCAAGTACTAATAAAGAATAGGCCAAGATTTTGCTGTATCTAAATTTACCTTACATATATCTTATATCCTGTATTTCATTTACCAGAAACAAATGAGTTCATTGGCATTTGTATAAATCCAATAGAATAAGTGAATTTCACTTCAGTATACTTATTCTTCCTTACAGAACACATTGTTGTGGTTTAGCCCCAGGTTAGTTCTGATCCACCTGACCAATGATCAATGACATTCTAGCTGCAACCATCTGGTCTTGTTTTCAGTCTGTACATTTATGACTAGATTATAACAATGTGTCCTTCCTATTTAAAAACATAAGGTGTGATATGAGAGATTTTACACCTATCTTTAGAAGACTCAGCAACCACTTAGAGACCTCCTTTTTATTTAGTGTGTGTGTGTGTGTGTGTGTGTGTGTGTGTGTGTGTGTGTGTGTGTGTG
>NC_068985.1:98145045-98150088 GCF_001194135.2 Octopus bimaculoides | reverse complement strand
TTTTTTTTTTTTTTTTGGTGTTAATGAAAGTTACATGGACGAAAGACTTTAAAGATAGGGAGTGAAGGTGAAATGCTGGTGGTGGTGGTGGTGGTGGTAGAGGTAGTGGTAGCAGTCTGGGTGAAAAACAGACAAGGTACATATATATATTTATATATATATATATAAATAAATACATATATATAAATTTAGTGACTGACAAATGGATATAGTTTACTTACTGCTGGTGGTGGGGACTCTGTATACTGGCCAGGGCGACGTGGTACCGTCTCCTCACTACCTGCAACACTCTCACTCCTGAAATTTTAAAATTACAAAATATAAAACAAAAGTCAGGTAAGTAACTGACTAAGTTAACCAGACTTCATAAAAAAACATTTGACATTTTTCATGACTGTATTTTTAAAGAAAAAATTGTCTATCTGTTAAAATTAACTTATAAAGTAACCAAGAATTTGAAGAGATTCTGTAACTTTTCAGGTATTAAATTGGTATCTGGAACATTAATTCACAAAAAAATACTTTTTGTTAATTAATTGGCAATAATGTTGTAGTAATATACAACCAGTGTGTGTGTGTGTGTGTGTCCTTTTGTAAGCAGTATGATCTTCCCAAAGCACAACAATGTCTGTTTCAACAACCAAGTTCGCATCAAGAATTTTGCAAAAATTATAATAACAAGAGCACTCAGAGAGCACAAACCTCCGCCAAGGCAACACTAACGTCCTCTCAACGATTAGCCAGAGATTATTTTTAAAATGAGAATATCTGAAATAAACTCGAATGCTCTCACAAACAAGAATACTAAAAATGAACCAGATCTGCTCTCAAAAATTAAGTAAAAAATCCAGAAAGATAATCCAGAATTTTTGTCTGGTACCAGATCGATCTCAAAATTTAATCAGTTTGTGCTATTCATGAGGCTAAACATCCCTGAAAGCTAAGGTGGAGGTAAAAATAACTGCATGGCACCCCGGGTAAATGTCTTCTACTATAGCCCAAGGTCAACCAAAGGCTTGTGAGTGAATTTGGGAGACAGAATCAGAAAGAAACTTGCCGTGTGTGTGTGTGTGTGTGTGTGTGTGTGTGCATGAGAGAGAGAGATACATACACATATATATGTGTGTATGTGTGCACCCTTGTCTTTGACATCATGGCTGTAAACAAGCATCCCCACCATACAAGTGATGTTCGTTTCAAGTCTTCTGTGAAAAACATATCTGTCCCTGAGGAAATATTTCCTTGCATAAAACAAGATGGGTTGGCAACAGGAAGGGCATCTGGACCTGGAACATCTACCTCAACAAATTTCATCTGACTCGTGAAACCATGGGAAAATGGGCGATAAAAAAATGATGAATGAACGATGAATAATATATTACAAACTTCACAATCATTTTTGTTAATGCTTTTTTCATACTGACATGGATTGGTGAGACATCTTGAGGTAATATTCTATCACAGGATACCCTATCCGATGCCCCTCCTTGTCTCCACATTGCATAAGATACTTTTTGCTGTCATGAAAGCACTGAATTGCCAAACATTTTGTTTATACAGAGTATAACCAACATCACCGCAACCCAAATGTTGTTGATGCAAAGGCACATAGAAACACACACACACACACATTATTATCATCATCATTTTCTTTAGTATCCACTTTTCCATGCTTACATGGGTCAGATAAAATTTGCTGAGGTGGATTTTCTAGAGCCAGATGCTCTTCCTGTCATCAAACTTCATCTGTTTCTAAGCAACGTAATATTTCCTTATGACCAAACAATGTTTGTACAGAAGATGGGAAATTAATATAACAATGACCCTTGTTTACATCTAGCATGTAATATCAAGACAAGGAAACAAAAACACACAAACAACAATATATGTAAGAACTTGATTCAGTTTCCATCTACCAAATCCACTCAACACTTTAATCAGCCTATGGATATCACAGAAGACACTTATTCAATGTGCCATGCAATAGAACTGAAGCAAAAATTCCACCGTTGGGAAACATATTTCTTAATCTCACAGCCATGCCCCCCACCTTTAACAAAAATGCCTCCACCTTAACAGTCATGCCTACATATGCATGTCTACATGCATACCTACCTACCTGTATACATACATACATACATAGGCGCAGGAGTGGCTGTGTGGCAAGTAGCTTGCTTACCAACCACATGGTTCCGGGTTCAGTCCCACTGCGTGGCACCTTGTGAGTGGATTTGGTAGACGGAAACTGAAAGAAGCCCGTCGTATATATGTATATATATATATGTATGTGTGTTTGTGTGTCTGTGTTTGTTTCCCCAGCATCGCTTGACAACCGATGCTGGTGTGTTTACTTCTCCGTAACTTAGCGGTTCGGCAAAAAGAGACCGATAGAATAAGTACTAGGGTCGATTTTCTCGACTAAAGGCGGTGCTCCAGCATGGCCGCAGTCAAATGACTGAAACAAGTAAAAGAGTAAGAGTATACATATAATGGGTTTCCATCTGCCAAATTTTACTCATAAAGCCTTGTTCAGTTCAAGATTATAGTAAAAAGAAACTTGCTCAACATGCCATTCAGTAAGATCAAATACAGTATCACAAGGTTGGGAAGCAAACTTCTTAGCCACACATCCATACCTGTACCTATCACCACCATTCAATGAGAGGCATAACTGTGCCTTTAAACATACCATCCATCACAACAAACTTGCTTCTTCATTAAGGATGCCACCACCAGCATTGTTGTGATCACAGAAAAGTCTAGAGAGATCATAGAAATGCTAGAGAAAAGCAAAGCTGATTTGTGCCACTTACGCAAGACAAGACAAGACAATGGGAGGCCTCAGTCAGGCTCCTTACAGGTAAGAAGCACAACTACAAATTCTTCTGGGTGGGTAACTGGACTTTAGAGCAGTTATACTGTTTGTAGAGAAATGGATTATCATCATTATTATTTAATGTCCATATTCCATGCTGGCATGGGTTGGATGGTTCCACAGAAGCCAATGAGCCAGGGGGCTGTCTTGGCAAGGTTTCCACAGCCAGATGCTCTTCCTAATGCCAATCGTTGTTTTTTTTTGGAGGTGGGGGTGACACCAGCACCAGTGAGGTCACTAAATAAGGTGCAAGACAAGATCTCTTGACAGAGTGCTGGCTTAGTTTTGAGGGAGATAGCCTTGTGCTAGTTGTTGAGAGGCTAAAGAATGATAGAGGGATATACTCAAGAAAGAAGCAACTATCGAGGTCTCAACGGAGGAATCAAGTTATGGAAGCCACAAAAAGAATTATAACACAACAGATTAGAAAGAAAATTACTTTAGATGGGATGCAATTTAGGTTCATGCTAGGATGGGCAACAAATAATGCTTTCCAAAAAATATTTGTTGACCAGAAAAGGGCTTTTAACAATGTACTACACTCTATAGTCTGATGGTCACCAAGAAAATTAAGTGTAGATGAATGGTTAAAGAGGGCCATACAAGCCATCGGTATGGTGGATGTTATATACTGGTTCAGCAAAAAATTTAACATCTTAGTTTCCAGTCCTTTATTGTTTACAGAGGCAGATAAGACTGGCTGGTTATAAGAATTCTTGAATGTTAATGACCTAATCCTCAAAGCTGAGTCTGTCAAAGAATTATAGATGGAATTTTAGATGTGGAAGCAAAGCCTAGAATTAGGTAGACTTAACAAAAGCAAATGATTAAGCAAGGATGAATATAGAACAGAATTACCACCATGAAGGTGGCCTTGATCAATATGCAGAAAATGAGTTGGCAAGGAACTCTGTTCTGGTTATCAAATGTGAAATATGGGTACACAAGAGATGTAGTGGTATCACAGGCAGGCTAAAAGAGAAGGAAATCTTTGTAAGCAGCAAATTTAGAGAAATAGCTAACAGTAGAAGCATCCATGAAATCGATTCCTTCAAATGATTGAAAGAAGTTTATCAATATTCTATAACAAAGTACTGACTAAAGAGAATGCTGTTTGCTTGTTAATGGAGAACAGCCATGCTCGAAGAAGACTGAGGAAGATTTTGGAAGGAAAGGGCAAGGTGAGATCTTAGAACACAGGACATCACAAATAAGGAGAAAAGCAAAGTGTCAAGATCAGTGGAAATATGTTGTATGCCAAACGTGTACCTAACCCATACTAAGCAGAGACAAGAAAAATGTGAAAATGTTGATAAGTTCATTTTGTGCTTCTTACAGTCAAGAAAAATGGGTGTTTAAGAACAAAGAATTTGAGACATTGACACAGCTCAGTGCCAATGGAAGGATATAAACTTCCATTTCTCAACTGTTGTCCATGACATCTGATAACATTTCACTTTTTGGTTTAAAAGGACCCTATTCCTCCTAACTGAAAACTAAAATCAGAATGTTATTTAGATGTATGCAAATGTATGTTCACACACACACACACACACACACACAATCATCACTGTCATTTTCTTTGTGCTTTCCATGCTGACAAGAATAGGATAGCTTGACACAATTCAATAGATTGGAGGACCATGTCTCCCTCTGTCTCATTTTTCACATGGTTTCAATGGCTTGATGTTCTTCCAAACACCAACAACTAACTTTACAGTGTGTACTGGGTGCATTTTCCCCAGCACCAGTTCTATAGAGGTTGCCTTGCCATCAGTAATCCTAACGAGCCCTCTCAAGCCTTGCATCATTGCTGTTCAGATTGATTAGCCAACACTTACAGTGTTGTAGTAGTATAGTAGTATGGAGGCATGTTCCATGACAACATGCTGCATCCACCATTTGTTGGTGACTCCTTACTCCTGGCAGAAGACATCTTTGGACCACTCAGGCAACAGTTCTCTAACTTATGGATCTGTTTGGGTAGTCAAGGCTGGAAAGGATTTTACAAGGTCGGAGTGCAAGTCCTACCTCAACTTCTGTTAGTCACCTTTTATGTACAGGATGCTTTTTGTGGAACCAGTACTACAGGGGTTGTCTTGTGGCTTGCAAATCAAAAGAGAAACCCCATGATGTATGGAACAGTTTTATTGCAGGAGAATGATAAT
>NC_068985.1:98144389-98144978 GCF_001194135.2 Octopus bimaculoides | reverse complement strand
AAGGAGTAGGTTGAATAGATGACAGAGGAAGAAAGAGCATTGTGTATGGGTGTGCATGTCTGTATGTGTGTGTGTGTGTGTGTGTGTGTGTGTGTGTGTGTGTGTGTGCAGCACAGAATTTCATCAGTGAACTAGTCGTGGTTTCAAAACAATGAAAATATTTTGACAAATTAAATTTAAATTTTGAAGTGAATCTAACGGTTTTTGTAGGTTTTTAAATGGCTTATGAACACCTTTCACGCTGCAATAGTTTTTGCTTCAGCACACGATCTCAAATCAAGTTACTTGCTATGCAAGTACATCTCTGTAATATACATATAGGGCAGCGAGCTGGCAGAATTGAAAGCACACCAGCCGAAATGCTTAGCGGTATTTCATCTGCCATTACATTCTGAGTTCAATTTCCACCAAGGTTGACTTTGCCTTTCATCCTCTTGGGGTCAATTAAACAAGTACCAGTTACACACTGGGTCGCTGTAATCGATTTAATCCCTTTATCTATCCTTGTTTGTCCCCTCTATGTTTAGCCCCCTGCGGGAAATAAAATACATATATATATATATATATATATATATATATATATATATAT
>NC_068985.1:98139166-98143278 GCF_001194135.2 Octopus bimaculoides | reverse complement strand
AAATAAGTATTTCATATTAATTCATTTGGTACTTATTGTTGGTTGAGATATATATATCTAATTATTGTTCTACTTACGATCTGACGATTAGCTATATTTTTGAATAGAATTTAATTTTTGATAATTTCAATTGATTTTAATCGATTTAAATTTCCTTTCTATTTGAAAATTAGTTATGAAGCACGTGTAATCATTTTATTATATTTATCTTATGATATTTACTTTGTTTTATATTATACTCATTTATTGTGCTTTTAATTGTTAATTTGTCTATATGTGATAGTGGATTTTCATCGATGAGTTCTTGAAACTTGGTTATTTTCCCTAAAACTATATATTTTATATATATATATTTTATATATACACACACACACCTACCTATACACAAATACACATATATGCACATCCATACCCATATATATGCATCTACGCCCATAAACACACGAATACATACGCATATATATAAAATATATATATATATATACATATACATGCGTATACATACATACACACATACAAATACATACATATAAAAACACATATATATATATATATATATACACACACACACACACACTAAATGTTTCCCATGTTTGAAAATTATATATATTTGCCCTTTGTGTTGTAAAAAGCGACTTAAAAAGCTTGTATCAGGAGAAGGGCATCTAGTCTAGCTGTAGAGTAGTACCTCAAAAAATCATGCCAGCATGAAAAAGTAGACAAAGATTATGATGATGATGGTGATGATGCATACAGATAAAGGTAATTTGGTCTGTGACTGTTTGATTGAAAGTTTATATATATACTGTTACTTCTTAGCTTAAATATTCAGTAGTTTAATGTAGCAACATAATTATTGCTTCTAGTGTCCTTTTTGTAGAAAAATTATGTTCGGTTAACAAATCTCAGGTTATATTATACTTAATGATTTCTAAACAGAATGAAATAGTGCTATACACAAATACATGATTATCATTGACTCGAAATTTTAAAAACTTCATAATTAAACAAAAAAGTTCAATATGAATTCTATGTATCTTATAATTCCTTCATTTCAATATGAATTCTATGCACCTTATAATTCCTTAATTTCATATTCAAATTTCTAATCCCACCAAATGTTATGAAGAAATCATTATCTCCCTTGTAAAATCACAATTAATGGATAACACATGTGTTTGTGCATAGGGTTACATTTACCTCCTACAAAAGTTACAAACTATGACTTGTTACAGTCACATCTATTGACAAATTGTCCACCACTTTCAGCTTTCAAAGTACAAGAGATCCCTTACACGAAAACAAGTAAGGGTCAAAAACAGGAAGGGTGTCTAGTTGTAAAACAATCCCTCAATAATATATCCATAAATTGGATGGTTTGCTAGGATCCAGTGAGCCAGGAGATTGCATTGTGCTCCAGTATCTACTCTGGCATGGTTTCTATGGTTAGATGCCCTTCCTAAAGCTGACCACCTCACTGCAAGTAGTGGGTGCCCTTCTAAGTGCCACCAGCACTTGTGAGGTCACCATGCAACTTACAAGACTATGAACCTGAAGGGAGCAGCTTTATACTAAGAGATGAAGAATAGAAGGGTGAGAGAAGAGACCAGAACAAAATAGGTTTTGTGCAGCTACATGACTACTCACATTTGAGAAGAGAAGCATAGGAGTGATTGGGTAGAGCTTTACAAAAATAAAGAGAGTAGAGATGATGTGTCAGGACAGACCTTCAGAATACAAAACTGATAAAAATGAGTGGGACAGAGGGATCATTCATTTCTACCAACTCTTGAGCTTCTCTCTCAAGATTCTTGTAAGTGGAGTTGAATGATCTTTGATGGATATTAGCAAATGTAAGACTGCAGTCATTTTGATAGCCAGACCAAAAGAGTTCGGGGAATCCGGTCATAGAAAACCTGCTTCAATGAATTTCATCTGATCTATGCAAGCATGGAAAAATGAACATGAATTCTTTAGCATTTGGTTATATATAGCCAAATACTCTACCTGTTTTATCTTCAAATTGGCTAGATCTGGCCTATCACACTTACCCTCCAATATTATTCTAAAAATTAGCAATCACATCATTGTAATCTCAAAGTTACAAGGTAATGCATGACTGGTTCATGTCATTATGAATAAATACGTTTGATAGAGAAATCTAAATGCTGAAAGGTTAAGACAATGATGTCTTCAAGTTTCAAGTCACAAAAGCTGATATACATTTTTTGTAAACATAAACATTTAAGCACACACATAACTGTGTATTTAAGAAGTTAAGTTTGCATTTATAGGCTTTGAGGATTGGTCCAACAATGCAAGTCCTTAGACAAATGCCTTCTACTGCAGTTCCAAGCCAAACAATGGTTTGTGAGAGAATTTGGTAGGCAGAATATGTGTGAAGCTAGTCATGTATCTTTAATGTATATTTGTGTGAATGTCTCTCACTGCTTGATAACTAACATGAATTTGATTACATCATCATAGCTTAGTGGTTCAGTAAAAAGTAAATGATGGAATAGACAAGAGATTTAAAATAAGTACTGGGGTAGGTTTGATAAATTAAAGCCTTCAAAACAGTACCCCAACATGGCCACAGTCCTATGTCTTAAACAAGTAAAACAGCAGAATAAAAGGGCCCCTATATATACTAAATATTCTTTTAGCTTTCCTACTAAATTAGTATGTTGGTAAGTAAAAGATTAAATCATGGAAGACAGCTAGACTAACAGTGTCTAAAAAGAAGAAATAAAAACAATTACACACCCCTCCCAATGTGTATCTTAAATCAGATTAGATAAGAAACTTAAAATAGATAAATTCTATAATACAGTTACCAGATACTATTATGTATTAATGTTCTGCAAAACCTAATTTGGGAAATGCTGGTTTAATTAACCTTAAAAGCAAAGAGAATTATTCACTTCATATCTGCTTCTGAATTGACATCTTTTTTCCACTTAGGAAAATATGATCATAAATTAATTTATGAAGTTTGTGAGTTTGGATAAGTTTGCAAGTTGTGAATAAAGAAGGAATCTGATATTACAGAACAGACTTTTTATTTCCATCTGAGAAATTGGATTTTTTTTTTTAAATTTTGAATACTTTTTTTAATATCTGTTTAGATCTACCTTCTCTAATCTACTTAAAGTGGTGTTTTGCAAGAGTGACACCTAATTACAGTTAAGCTTTGAGTGCTTCCATTAACATACAGTTCTGAGTTCAAAATCTCTTAAAGGTTTCATAAAAGCAATAGCGGTTTAATCAAGGGTATTCTTCCCTAAAACATTAAGTAAAGAGTCACCCGGAATAAATTTGGCTGTGTGGTTGAGAAGTTTGTTTCCTAAGTACATAATTCTGGATTCAGTTCCATTGCATAGCACTTTGGGCAAATGGCTTCTACTGTAGCCCTGAACCCACCAAAGCTTTGAGTGGATTTGGTAGAAGAAAATTAAAAGAAGCCCATTGTGTGTGTGTGTGTGTTGCTGGTGCACTGGGCAAGCCGAACTTCGATGTGTACAAGCTGACGGCCATGGAAACTTCCTTATTTTGTCATGCTCTCCTTGGCACCCCCTAGCAGATGGCACCCTGGGTGACCACCCAAGTTGCTGTTACCTTCAGCCAACCCTGCATGTGTGTATGTGTGTGTATGGAGGATATGTGTGTGTGCCTTTTTGTCAAGACATTGCATGTTGTTGTGAGTGTCATATAAGTGGTGTTCTTCATTTCCAAGCTTCTGTGAAAACATGTCCAGCCATGAAGTTTAAATTCATAGTAATCCCTCACGATAGGTGAAAATTCAAAACCCTACCACGATAGGTGAAAATCCACAAAGTAGAAACAGTACTGTACTGTATATTTTTTTTTAGATTATCTTTATAATTTGTACATATCTATTTTATTATAAATGCAAAACACCACTACGAAGAAATCGATGTAAGCTTAAATAATAAACTGCAATAAGTGAACTGCAATATGGCAAGGGATTACTGTACTTGGAAACAAGTGCGGCTTGGTGCCAGAAAGGGCATCTGGCTGTAGAAAATAAGTCTTAATGAACTCTATACAATCCATGCAAGCATGGAAAAGTGGATGCTAAAATGATGATG
>NC_068985.1:98135705-98139075 GCF_001194135.2 Octopus bimaculoides | reverse complement strand
ACCAAACTGCCTGAGACTGCCTGAGACTGCCCATAGTTCTATGATACAATATTCCTGTTTTAAAGATCTAAATTAAACCCTCCCAGTAAAATTTCTTGTTAATATATGTCCCAAGCAACAGCTTAGCAATGTCAAAATGAATTTATTAAATGCAAAATTAATTGAATCAAAGGAAATATATTCAACAAGAATGTGGTAACAAAAGGGTTTACTATCCATCATTATCTCTCCAAATTCTTCAAGCTTAAACTTTTAAAATACCTTCAAGAAGATTAAAAGTGTGAAATACGTCTCAGGCCTTAAAGATTTAAACTGTGTCTCATTTTTTTTTGTTTTCATGCAGAATAACTACATCTAATTAAGCCATATGTGAGAGAAAAAGCAAGAAATAGAGTAAATAAGTTACAGCAAAAGAAATTACTGTGACAGATGAGATAAAGCAAGGAGTGTAGAATTAAGCAAGTTTAACACAGCTACTACATATAACTTACGAAACAATCGTTAAGTTGGTGTTAATACTTCATTGTAGTGAGCATCAGATCTAATTAGAAATACCATGTTTTAACTCTTTAGTATTCAGATTAATTTGTCAAATGTAATGCTTATTTGTTCACATCGTTTTGAATTAATCATGCATTATCTCATAGCTTTAAGATTTCAATGATGTGATTGTTATTTTTAGAATAACATTATTCGGTTTGTGTGAAGAGCTTGATCTGCCTAGTTTGAACAAACAATACATAGAAAATTTGGGCTTGATATGACCAGATTAAATGCTAAAGGGTTAATGAGGTCTATTAAGACTGAAATATGTCCAGAGTTATCTCCCATGTTTACCAAAATAATTAAAATTATATTAGTCATTAAGCTTATACATTCTTTTCATTACATAAGTATTTGCTATTAAAATTTGTACTATAGTTTTGCAATAGATACACCATGTCCCTGCATGTCATAGGAAAGTATCCAGCCATATAATACTATCTCCCAAAACTCATCTGAGCCATGCCAACATGGATAAGCAGACATAAAATTATGTTCACATTAAACATGTAAGCAGATGGCATTTTCGATTACCATATTTAATCGTGTATAAGTTGTGCTATTTTATACTTGATTTTAACTGAAAAATCTGGGATGCAGCATATACAGGAGAAAGCTAAAACTATGAGGGGAAAATTTTTAAATCAAGATTTAACAGTAAACTAGGGGTATGATTTATACATAAGTAAATACAGTAATTAACCACAGTGATTTTTTTAGAATTTTAGTGGCTGTGTGGTAAGTATCTTGCTTACCAACCACATGGTTCCGGGTTCAGTCCCACTGTGTGGCACCTTGGGCAAGTGTCTTCTACTATTGCCTCGGGCCAACCAAAGCCTTGTGAGTGGATTTGGTAGACGGAAACTGAAAAGCCCATCGTATATATGTGCATATATATATGTGCATATATATATATATATATATATATATATATATATATATATACATATATATATGTATGTATGTGTGCGTATATGTTTGTGTGTCTGTGTTTGTCCCCCCAACATCACTTGACAACCGATGGTAGTGTGTTTACGTACCCATAACTTAGTGGTTCGGCAAAAGAGACCGATAGAATAAGTACTAGGCTTCCAAAGAATAAGTCCTGGGGTCGATTTGCTCGACTAAAGGCGGTGCTCCAGCATGGCCGCAGTCAAATGACTGAAACAAGTAAAAGAGTAAGAGATTTTTCATGCCCTCTTGTATACAATATCATACTTCTCATTCTTGAACTAGAATTTCAAGGATATGACAACAGGATGGAAAGTGAACAGCATCAGCATTTGGTTGATACTTGTTTCCAGCTAAGTAAATTGAAGAACCCTTTATCCACAAGATCACACACCTTCACATAAGTTTTTCTAATTAGATTTCTCATGCTCACAACATTAAACACGTTAACACTAACTTAACTATTGTTCTTCATGTGAATGGTGATAGAGTAACGAAACAGTGCTTTTTTTTTTCCAGCATTTTTTTTTTTAAACTACTAAATATTAATCAAAAACCATTTAACTCTTTAGTATATTTTTTATTTTAATCTTTTGAAATCAGTTCACAAAAAAACAATTTTATAGATAATTCGTTTTAATAACTTCAAGAAAAAAAATTATAAAATTTATGATAATGTCATTTTTGCTGTGTATATATATATATATATATACATATATATATATATATATATATATATAATAAGTTATATAAGTTTTGAATTTCATAATTTCTTTTTCCTGTTTTCATTCAGTTTATTTTCTAATATTTTGTTTTTATTTATTTTTTGTTTTCATTTTTTTTCTTTCCGCAATAGTTTCCATAATAAAGAGATTGGTAGAAAAAGTAAGCACCAAATCAGAGACTCTTCATCCTGTTCTAATCCGATATTTTACAAACAGTAAAAAACATTGTCACACTGACTCAGAGCGATATGTTTTAATGTTCTATACCATACCAAAATACCATACTATATTGTTAAATCAGAATCAGGTATGGTAACACAAATGTAGTTTATGCTTGTGTGACATTAATAATGATTACGTAGATTATGTAGGCTTAAACAGATAATTTTGGTTCTGTATTTAAGAGATGAGGAATTATGTACACTATTTACATTTGACGGATATTTGTCCTCATCTTCTTTGTTGTTAACACAACATTTCAGCTGATATACCCTCCAGCCTTCATCAGCTGATATACTCTCCAGCCTTCATCAGCTGATATACCCTCCTGCCTTCACCAGATGAAGGCTGGAGGGTATATCAGCTGAAACATTGTGTTAACAACAAACAAGATGAGGACAAATATCCATCAAATGTAAATAATGTAGATAATTTTGGCTTTAATGAAAATGTACACAAAACATGCTCAGTTGATATATTTTCAAAGTTATCAAGAAATAAGGATGCTCTATTATTGAAATCATAGTCCTGGTTATATGTATGTAATTACATATATAAATATGTGTGTGTGTGTGTGTGCACGCATGTGTGTGTGTGTGCACGTGCATGTGTGTGCTTGCAAGTTTACACAATATATATATATATGCTTGGTTATATATGTAAGAGAGTATATTGGTTATATATATAAATATGTGTGAGCATAATTTTGGTAACTAAATAGACAGGCAACAAGTAAAGTATTCATCTGTAAAATACATCCTCAAAAAGCATGGCTCTGAGGAAGCGATAAGATATCATACAAATGCACAGCCCTAAGAGCATTTCTTCTTACAGTAGAAACAGATGTAAGCTAATGAAATCGATTGTGTAATTCTCAAGTTTTTTTTTGTAATTCTCTCTCTCTCTCTCTCTCTCTCTCTCTCTCTCTATCT
>NC_068985.1:98133439-98135688 GCF_001194135.2 Octopus bimaculoides | reverse complement strand
TATATATATATATATATATATATATACACACACACACACACACACACACACACATACATACATATATAATCATCATTTCAACATCACTTTTCCTCACTTCCTTGGATTGAATGAACTTCAATGAGGCCAAACGTTCTTCAGTTGCCAGCTCTCATTGGTCTCCAAGAGAGGTAATAATTTCTTCCAAATTGGACAGGTTTTCATAAAAGATTGCAACCAAACAGCAATTGTTTATAATTAGTGCTTGATGTTACAACAAAGACATGCACATACACACATACATACTTCTCATCATCAATGAGTTTCATTCTCAGTTTCTGTCAAACAAATTCATTCACAAGGCTTAGGTCAGCTTAAGGTTTACAGATGAAGATTCTTGCTCAAGGTGTCATACAGTGGTTGGAAAGCCAACTTCTTAAGTATGATAGCACCATGCATGCACACACACACACACACTCTTATGGGTTGAATAAAAGATTCATTTTATGACAGGCACCTGAAGAAGTTTAGAGAGTTCAATGGTTGAAATTGTGGCTATAGCAACCAAAACGAGAACACCAAGCCAAGTATCTCAGAGGTAGGGAGAGTGTGTGTGTGTGTGTGCATGCGTGTGTGCGTGCGTGCACATGTGTGTGTTCAAATATTTATGCCATATTAAGTATTAAAAAAAACAGATAATTATGGAATGTGTATGTAAACAGCCACTACTTTAGATTATGAGGTAGACTAAAGGTACAATTGATATGACTAACATTAGCATATCACAAATAATCATTTTATTAATTCTTGAAAAGAATGAAGGCAAAGTTTATTTCAGTGGGGACAGAATTTAGAACTCAGAAGGATGAGATTAAATGCTGTAAGACATTTAATTTGGTGCTTTACTATTTCTACCAATTCTTTGCCCTCATACAATATTTTCTTTAATAACAATAATTCTTTCTTTATGCCCTCATACAATTAACAATGACGATGATCATCATCACCATCATCAAAATAACACTAATGAAAATCAACACAATAACACTAATGGTGACAATGATCATCACAATAATACTGATGATGATGCTGATTTCTAATGACTAGGGGATAATTTTGTAAAGTTAGTGGACAGGGCATGGTTAATTGGATTTATCCAATATAGAGAGGTGATAGATTTCATAAGGCCTATAAGTCAGTCTCATTTGACAGAGAAAGAATTTAAAATTCAAAAATGCAAAGTATCACCATTGTCTTTACTTCATCTAATGTTGCACTGCCATCTGCAGTAATTTATTTTATCTAATAATAATTTCTTAATTAAATACAAAGACTTCAGATATAAAACGGAAACAGGAAGTTGCAGTATTCATTGTTTAAAAAAGATTGTTAGCAATAAAAGTGAATACTTTGTAAGTTGAGAATTTACTACAACAGTATGTTGTTGGTAACAATAGTACAATCAGTTATGATTAAATTATTATGAAGTGTAAAAAAAAACCCATTGTTATCAAACATACACTCTGACAATTTTACTTTAGCTTCAAAATTTTGTACTAAAGTCATTTAGAAAATTACTATTTTTAAATCTCACAACGTGAGATATTCAGCAACAATACTTTGTAGTAAAGATTGTTTGCCAACATAACATGGCAGTCCTGGTTTAGGACGAATGTTGCTGTAATTTAGCCCCAGGAAACATCATCAATCTGTGTCCTTATATTTCTTTTTTTTTATATATAAGGACACAGATCGTGTCATATAGCCAGCTGGAGATGCTGTCTTCTGGGGCTAAGTTACAGCAACATTCATCCTAAACCAGGACTGCCATGTTATGTTGGCAAACAATCTTTACTATAAAGTCATTTACTTTGTGTGCATGTCTATGTGTTGTGTGTACAGTAAATGGTATGTCTATAGTAAGGTTAGTGTATGTAGTATGTGTGACTATGATGTACGTGTGTGTATATGCAATATGCATGTGTGCAAGCAGTCTTTGAAAAATGAGATTTTTCTTTTAATTTTGTAAAAAAAAAAAAAAAAAAAAAAAAGCACACTTATTTAGAAAACAAATTTGCTATGATTCATTTGTAAACAGTTTTTTCAAATATGGCTTCCACAAGATGAGTGGTGAGAGTTTCTCACAATAGTAGTAGCAGCCTTCCTAGCATAAAGGAAGGTGAAGATGACACTTCATCAAAATAGAGAAAAACCACCAAATATATATATATATATATACATATATATATATATATATATATATATATATA
>NC_068985.1:98115859-98133395 GCF_001194135.2 Octopus bimaculoides | reverse complement strand
CATATATATATACATATATATATACATATATATATACATATATATATACATATATATATACATATATATATACATATATATATACATATATATATACATATATATATACATATATATATGTGGAGATTCTGTCAATGTAGATATTGGAAACAGTATGGATGTGATGGCTAACATCAACAGGATGTTAAACACCAACAAGGACAAAAATAAAATGAAAAAATAAACAGTAGGCAATACCAGAGGGAGTAACTGAAATGGGAAAAGATATTGGAAAAGGAAACAAGACAGGTAAGGTAAATATGGGCAACATGTCTTGTTACCTAAAATGTTTATCAAGAAATGCAAGTGAACAGTGATGAACCTCTGCTTCCCTAAAGATAAAATAGGATTCTATATGAAACCAAGAAGGGATTTTCAAGATGCCTTGTATGATATGTGACAAGAAGTTAAGATGGAACCAGGCTTATGACACCAGAAGCCAAATGCTAAAAATTGAGAGGGTGGCAGTGGTAATGTAAAACATACAGACTCATATGTCTGTGCCACAGTATATGGAGTGAAAAAACACAAGAGCCTTGTAAAACATGCTGACTCAATTGTCTATGCCTCAGTATATGGAGTAGAAAAATGCAAGAGTCATAGTCAGAAAAATAGGTGAAATTGTTGACTGATAGCTGGTCATAACTTTTATGAAACAGTATGGGGTGGGGCTGCATAGAGGAGCAAGCTGCAAGAAGTAATAGGAAAGGGTTGGTATGTCATCAAAATTTAATTGATCCCTAAAGATCATAATGTCAGATATATTCAGTAAATAGATGTCCATTAAAAAGAGTCAACCTGATGGTGCAGAACAAAAAGCCCAAGTGTCACATATGTGGTAGCAGAAACCATCTCAGAGCTTTCTGCCAAGGAGAAAAAACACACACAGACACAAGAAAAAAATAAATATCTGGCAGTTGTAGAAGTAACACCAGTAGGTACCCTACTTACAAAGCAGAAGGAGAGAGAACAAGGCTTATACTGTTACAGCACCATTGGCCTCTGCTCCAGAATGACCAAATATATATATATATATGTATGTATAGTAGCCTTCCTTTTTCCATCATCAGTACCAAGTGGGTGACCAGAATTAGATCAACATCCTGTAACAGAGTCAGCCAGAGGTCCAAGCAAAATATTACCTGGGAATAAATAGCAACAAAATGGTGATGGTGCATAAAAGTGCCCGGAAGGTTACAGACCAGGAATGCCAAAACCCTACCCCCACCCCCAATAAAGAATTTCCTCGCATTTGCCTTCAACTGTCTAGAAGGACAATATGAAGTTGATAAAGTTTCAAAAAAAACAAAACAATGTACTAATGGAGAATAAAATGTAGTACACCTGTACTAATTCCAAAAGGAGAAACTTTTGGTTAAACTGACATCATCAGTTTATTAACAAGGGAGGCTGAGGCTTCAACATCATGTCTAGCTTTAAGAACCCAACAGGTAAAACAAACCCCAGCTAAACACCCAATTTTTTTTTTTATCTTATTGACTGCAACAAAGGCAGGAATGAAAATTCTATGTTCACAACCTGGAAGTCATCTAGAAGCAGGTTCACCCATTCAATAGCCTTGAATCAATTGAATTAGATGTGACTGCCATCAGTGAGACAAGAGTTTTCAACATGTAATCACTTGCACTTGACCAATTTAGAGGTGTATACTTTTTCAGACAACTTGTATTTTGGTGTGGACGTTAAACGATGATGATGAATTCACTTTTAAAAAAAATAATGCAACAGATGACTTTCTACTAAATTATTCAAAATTTCAGTTACATGGGGCCTCTACATAATTCTCTGATATTTTGATACATGTAATTCATGTTTTTTTTTTCAAGTGATAAACAATAAGAAGACAGAAAATTTCTGTCGCAGACAACAGAGAACATCATACTAAACAGATTAAATTTCAAAATAACTCTTTACAGACCAGAAAGTTCAAGTAGTCATAACAGTACTCAGCATGATAGTTAACTATATATTTAAGGGAATTTTGGCCCTACTAAAGTGAATTGTCAGAGGAGGATTGTACAAATGGTTTATCTGCAACCCTTGGACACTGAGGTGTTCTGACAAGCATTTTCACAAAACAGCATTTTGCAAATTATAACTTGTTTACAATAATTTGCTAATTTAATTAATGTACTAGATAACTTTCTACTATTATCCACACATATGTTTTTTTTAATTTAATCAGCAGAAGCTACAGAGTGACTCAAGGACCAAGAGTTTCATGCATTGATATTTAGAATGGTTTCAGCTTAGGGGAATTACATGAATATAAACCAACTGAAATTGTCCACATTATCCAGGATCAATGCATAGACTACCAAGTCTGTAATCTGTATGGTCAACCTACATAAGACTTTGAGATAAAGGCCTCACTACTGAAGTTCAAGTGCACTGTTTGTTTACAATGCAAGAAGCCAACATCTACTAGATTACAGAGTTACCTAACCATAAAACGGCAAGCAGGATTATAAATAAGCAATGGAGAGTGGAATCAAAAAGTAAATCTACAGTAAATGAAATATAATAAAGTTTCATTAGAGTTAAGATGTGCACTAAATTACAAGGGCTGTAAAGCAATATAACAGGCTCATGTAGCACAGTTGTTTCATGGCAACCAAGCTTAGATAAAATCTTTGAAGGATTGTGAAGGAAGCATGATACCCAATTCCAAGTTGCTGTGTGCAGGATTTTAACACTATTTTCTTCAGACTGTTTGAATAAATGATTGAGTAAAGATGGTGGGCTTCAACATCCACCTCAATAGTTTATCATAAACCATGGCAGAAGAGGTAGGTAGCACAAACACTAAATTTCAACTTCTAAAATAGCTGTTTGAGTATTAAGCAACCAAGGCTGGTGGCCTACCCACCAAAAACACTCTTGTAATATGAAAGAGTTCTTTGCTACAATCTCAACAGATTATATCACAACTATCAGTACAGTAGGAACATTCAGTATGAACCAAAGAGTGATGAAGCTAATGAGAAATAATATAAACAAGAAGAGATACAATAGAGAACTTTCAGTTTATAACCCTAAAGGATTTTGGCCAAGGTACTATCAAAGATGTTGATAATTGTTGTAGATAGTGTCATTTGGCCTGTGAAAACATGTATGATCCTAAACTGATCTGTCCAAGACAACCTTCACTTTATGTAATACAACACTGAAATGTGTGCTATCACTCACAGCTTGCTATAATCCTAGCTGTGATAAATTTGCATTAAACAAAAAGTTTTGATAAGATCAATGATCAGAACCCTGCAACTGTGCAGAGCACAATTTAAATCAAATGTTTGGGTGCAGAAGCTGTACAGCAGTATCTGCTCGGTAGGTGTAGTGGGGGAGGGATCTGCTTGTGCTGAAACATCGGAGAACCAGGTTGATATACACTGGTCTCAGACATCAGAGTAAGTGAGGTAATAAGCTCTAAACTGAACAAATATGAGGTGATAACTGAAGCACATATTAAACAGGACACCAGCTGATCAGTGGAGGCAGTAGTGTATACTGCTGGATCAACAACCTGATTAAGGTCCCTGAGGGTCTGGTTAATGCCAGAGTGGCAGGTGGATAGAAACCTGAGATGTGGTTGTAAACAGGATTGCTACTCTCATCCAGAAATGAATTGAGAGAAAGTTCTCTATGAAAAATCAGAGGAAGTGAATGCTCACAACACCTCCATTATTTATTCTTTTCTACTCTAGGTGCAAGGCTCGAAAGTTTTGGGGATGGGGTCAGTTGATTAGATCGACTCTATTATGCAACTGGTACTTAATTTATCGACCCCAAAAGGATAAAAGCAAAGAAGACCTCGGCAGAATTTGAACTCAGAACATAAAGACAGACAAAATACCTCCATTATTTATTACCACCAGACTGTTGCATCTTCCTTCAGGCTACAATTGACCAAATTGAAATACCTGTTCTTTGCTTCATGAGCCAACATATTCAAAAGACTTACAAAACTATCCATGGCTGACGATTCACATACATGCATTAAATTTGACATCTGCAAAAATTCATGGATGGTGAGCATGTGTGGTTTGCTTTAGCTAGATATGCTTTTCCACAGCTCATCTCTCTGTTGGAACAATAATTCTGAGTTGAATGTAGACCAAGATTGGGCATCAGATTCAGGTGCTAACAATCCTCTAGAAGTTGGGCATTGAGTATCACCAAAGATCACCTAACCAGTTTATTCTAGAGGACATTTTTGTGCAGACACTATGTAGAATTTCCAGAAAACCTGAGCATGGCAGTGCTCCAAGTTCAGGATAAGCTCTGTAAGGATAGCAGTGTCATCTGTTAAGCCTGTCTTAGATGCACAGCAAATGAAGACAACATTTAATATGCACGTTTTTACTTCTGATGATTGCTGGCATGTGCAGCAATTGCAAACTACTGTAAGATATACAGGATGAATCCATCTGTCAGCAGAGACCTGTGTAATGATCATCCTACCACTCTTCTTTGGCAAAGCAGTTTTCTTCTATCTGGCCACTATGGAGAAAGAGGTTGTACAATGAATGCAAGCTATATCTCCACCTAAGTCCTCATTAACTTTCTTCAAGCAGAACTTAAAGTCTAAGGTATACAAAGAGTTAGAGATAAAGAGATACTACCCTACACAGAATTTGCTGATTTGTGTGTGTGAGAGGGCCAATTTGGTAAATATGAGAAAGCCAGTGTTTTAAGTTTTCTTGGAGTTTACAATCAGGAAAGAACAAGCACTCAGAGCAGAAGGTGGTCAAGGCTTGCAGGTAACCCGAACCTTCTCTTTGTAGGTGCCTTTATTTATGATTTTATTGAAATATGTTTCTCAAGTTAGTCAGAGTACATTGTCTTCCTCTCTCCCCATTTACAGCCTGCATACACACTAACAGGTTTTGTTTTGAAACCCTTTATAAAATATATTTACATATGAAGAATCCTCAAATGTAATGAAACAAGATCTTCAGGTATAAAGAAACTACTATTATCATAGTTTCTGTACTGGTCTTGTGACTAACATAGAAACAGTTATTGTTTCTATAATCATAACTTTATTGCATGCTTTCATTACACAGCTGAACACAGCTCAATGTGGCTTGGATATGCGCAGTGGTCTGTTTTGTGTTGCATTTTCTATTATATTCAAAATGTTTTACATAATGTGTGTCCAGTTGCTGGTAGTGTTCAGTACATGAATAAGTTGTGAGGTTTTGCTTATATATCTGCCTGCATTTTTTTAATCATTCCCAAGGCACCTATTATTATGAGGGTTATTTCTGTTTCGGTTCTCACGTTTTGGTTATTTCCATTCACTACAACAACAATTATATTAGAATCATTTATGATTATGATGATTATTAGTATCAGTATTATTTAGAATGAAGAAATATAACATATTTTGTGCTTATTTTCATTATGGCACACAAACTAATTCATACCATTTAGTGAATGTTATGGCATATACAGTCCGGTGAGATTTTTCTTGTAGATCAAACAAGGATATTTAAAGAATTGGCGCAAACAAAACATGTGGCATAGAGAAAACTGATTTTAAACTCAATCAGGAAACCTTTTTTTAAATAAAAGAAAATTCTAAATTCAATAACAATTTAGTTATATAAAAAAAACTAATTCGCTTAAACATTATATAATTTAAATCATTGTGGTTCTAATATAAACCATTTTCCTTTCTTTTGAAACACAACACAGATAACATTATTATATAGAATATAGAACAATATATTTATAGTGTATAACAGATAATGGTTCTAGAGATATTAGCAAAGAGTAAAGAATTGAATAGCTTGATTGATGTTCTTTAAGTCAATTGGCAGAGAAAGTCATCATCCCAAGTGAAATCAACTGTCAGAAGCAACTAACAAATCCACAGACAGGACTGTTGTTGTGGTGGTTGCTGTCGTATCTACTTACAAGTAACTTCTGCGTACGTCCACTTGGAAAGGATCATTCGGAGCCGTTGGGAGGGTGCCGTAGCTGTAGGGAGGTGGCCTGGGTAAGAATGGATCGGTGTCATCTACAGGATAGTATACCAAACTGAAATAAAAAAACAAATATGAAATATTATAAAAAGAATGCTGTAAAAATAATGGAGTGAAAAATGAATTTAAAAGAAGTAAATATTAGATAATGAAGTCTTATGCCTCGAAGAAAAACAAAATGAAATGGTAATGTGTTGTGTACCTGTGACCATAGATCTGCTTGATCAGGACTAAAATGGGGTTAGTCAACAACATAAAGACACATTGTTTTATGTAGACAGAGAAAGAGATAAAGACATATAAAGTGTAAATCATTATGGCTCTAAAATAAACCTTTTTTTTAATCTTTTTAAATGCAACACAACACATTATTACATAGAATGTAAGACAATATACTTATAGTGCATATCAGTTACTGGTTCAAGAGATTATATATTAGTGAAGAGTTGAATAGTTTGATGTTCTTTAGTCAATTGGCAGAAAAATCAGCATCCCAAGTGAAGTCTTAGAGTATTTTTGAAAACTGAAGGGGGCAGTCAAAGTTGGAATACCTTTTTGACCATAGAGGTGTTCAGTGAGAGATTACCTGGAGTTCATCAACAACAATGATTAGCACCTCTACTTTTATGAGTAGCCTGTTATATTTATTGGAAATATAAAACCCTTAACAAATGGACTAAATGTGCCATCAGTGATATAATATTCAAGAGAAAATAGATATGAGACACGTCTATTTGGTGATGGTTGGTGATAGGAAGAGCTTCCAACCATACAAAATCTGCCTCAATAACTTCCATTCAACCCATGCAAGCACAGAAAAGTGGACAATAAATGATGATGAATATATATATATATATATAGATCTGCTCAATTAGAGTTAATCTGGAGCTAAGCAACAACAAATGCCAGCAACTTAATATACTACTAAGGTTTACGTAGCTGAAAGATTTGCTAGAAGTAGCAACCAAATCTACATCTTTAAAACAAAAACAAAATGTGGTCCAAAACACATTATTCCTGATAAACAAAACAGACAAGATGATCAAGCCCAGAAAGCTTTTGATCATAAGTCTGCTCAACCATAACTCATCTAGGACTAAGCAATAAGAAGCATTTTTTTTTTTTCTTAATTTAGTTACTACAGATACTTTATTTGGAAAATTAATTAACTCATAAAGCGTCGGAATTTGCACTTACATAGCATGGACTGCTGAGCACATCTTATGAAAATAAGACTACCATGCACACGTAAAAAACAAAAAAGAGTTAAAATATCTTCTTAGTATATAATGGTGGCAAGTCTTACGTCATCTGAAAGGTCATTAGTTGAACTATTAGTCCTCTTGCATTCTGGGGTGGGGTATCAGAGCGTTTGAGTGATATTAGACCCCAACAAACACTCATAAATTAAATGCATCTATCTGGGACACGATCGTGGCCCATCGTGCTTTATGTGTTAAAACACATGCATTAACTATTTCTGTTCGAAATATAATTAATGAGAGCTTAAATAACTTCATCATCATCACCATCATTTTAAAATCCTTGTATGGGTTGAGGCAGAAATGAGGTTAATGGTCCAAACTACAGTAATCATATCTATTTATAAAATAAATTTTCGTTAATTACTGTAATTTTACAGTAATATTCTTCTGCTTACATGAAGATTGAAGTTTATTATAAATTATATTATTATTAAAAAAGATTAAATTTTTAATTACAAAATCAATGAACAAATAAATGAAGAAATAGTTAGAAATTACATAATTGGTTTCAGGTTTTTAATAAGTTTAATTCAATTCCAAAATAAATGGTAAATACAAACACACAATACGTAGACATACATACAAATCTACAAACATAGATGGATAGAAGGAAGTAAAGTTAATTGCCACATCAATATGGCTGTTCAATGTTACTATTGTTTTAACCCCAGGCAGATCTTCTACCAGCTGGTTATAAGTGTAGCCTGCACCCCATATATATTGCAAGCAGGGGAGCAGACACATACCACCCTCCAGCAGACAATGAAATCACAAGACCGACTCTGTTTCGAGCTAGTTTTACTCATCTTCCTTTCATGAACACCTGTTGCGAGAGAGATAGCCAGAGTCGGCTCCCGCAAGCAATAAATAGAAAACAGAGTGGCCATCGGTCACTGATTTGCACAGTGACCGATGGTTGCTTTGCTTTCTATATATTGCTTGCTGTAGCAGACTCTGGCCATTTCTCTAGCAATCAAGTGTTTACAACTGAGGATGAACAAAACTAGCTCAAAACCAAGTCAGTCTTGCAATCCCATCATCTGCTGGAGAGTGGTAGGTATTAGCTCCCCTGCTTATAATATATACAGGGTGCAGGCTGCACCTATAAAACAGCTGGCAGAAGATCTGCCTGGAATTAAAACAGTAGTAACATTAAACAACCATATTGATGCTGCAATTAACTTTACTTGTTAGTATAGTTACTACTTTCATCTCTTATTGAGATTTTACAACTAGCTTTGTGTGTATACTTTGCTATGTGTGTATACACAAACACACACATAGAAAAATTCATACACATACGTGCAAAAATCTATACACATTCTAGTAGTATATGTTTTATTTCCATCTATCAAAGCATGTGATGGATTTTTTTTTAATACAAAAAGATACACCAATTGTTTTATGGTTAAGCAAACTAGAACAGCAGAGTTATGTACCTTGACCAAAGACACATGCAAAGTGTGTGTGCGTGCACACGCTATCTATTCACTTTCACTTTCCCAAGCTGGTGTAGATTCAGCAGGACTGTACCACCACAATGCCTCACTTCCTTGTTAACCCTTTCAGGACTAAAACCCAGCATCCAGAGATCAGTTATCACCTTCATTCTTTCCAATATCTCTTTACTATTTTACTCGTTTCAGTTATTTGACTGCGGCCATGCTGGAGCAGCGCCTTTAGTCGAGCAAATCGACCCCAGGACTTATTCTTTGCATGCCTAGTACTTATTCTATCGGTCTCTTTTGCCGAACTGCTAAGTTACGGGGATGTAAAAACACACCAGCATCAGTTGTCAAGCTATGTTGGGGGGGGGGGACACACACACATACATACATTATATATATATATATATATATATATATATATATATATATATATATACGACGGGCTTCTTTCAGTTTCCATCTACCAAATCCACTCACAAGGCTTTGGTCGGCCCGAGGCTATAGTAGAAGACACTTGCCCAAGGTGCCACGCAGTGGGACTGAACCCGGAACCATGTGGTTCGTAAGCAGGCTACTTATCACACAGCCACTCCTACGCCTATATATGAGAGAGAGAGAGAGAGAGAGAGCAAGAAAAGACAACAAAGAAAAAAGTACAAGAGACATTCACAGTTATTAGTTTTGACATTGAAGGGAAAAATGGAAATAAAGGGTGTATTGCATTTCAGACACAGTCCTTCTTCAGATAATAGAGAAATGTCCAAGAGAAACTGGGAAGAGAAGAAGAGAGAGATGATGAAAAAAGAGCCAGGAAAAAAGATGCACATGGGATAAATTCACATAGAATATATATATATATATATATATATATATCTATATATATATCCATTATCCATCGACCCATCCATTCACTGAAGCATAAACACAAGCCAGACAATTTCAGGTAAAATTTATTTAAATACATTAATTAAATTATGTATCATACAGACCTCTTTGCAAATAAGATTGAAGCCCTTGTGGCCAAACAGATGTTAATGGTCAGTGCAACTCCTACAATACCACATACAAGACTCATGAAAGCCACTCCAATCCTGGAAAAACAAAAAGAGATAAAAATAAAGTCTTTTGTTTAAACAAGAATGAAACTCACAAAATTAACTGAAATAACGATATAACGACCAGAGACCAATTAAATCAGGTATTAAGTCTTTATTACAATATCTTGATACAATGATTAGCAATTATGATAAAAGGTTTAACACCTCGCTCAGTTTAACACCTCCACCAGGCACTTATGTGCCTCTATCGAAGTTCATTGCTGCAAGCTTTTGGATCAGGTTCTGGTTTAAGTCTTTATAGCTTTCAGATTACTGTCAAATGTAATGCTTAAAATTGGTTTAGAATTAATCATATATTATCTTGTGGCCTCAAGATTTCAATGATGTGAGTGTCCATCTTTAAATGAAATTGCATGGGAGGTACAAAAGATCAGATTTGGCCAGTTTAAACCATAAAACAGATGAAATATTTTGGCTGGATGTGTCCAAAGTAAATGCTGAAGAATTAAACATAATTCACTACCCACTGCACCACCTCTCAATCACAGATGCCTTTTAAAAAGGTCCTGGGTGCTGCCTTTCCTTCTTCAACTAACTCTCATGAATGGATGTATGCATACATACATACATCCATACATAGGTGATAATAGTTGTTTAAAAATTTGGTATTCTATTGGAGTTTTATTGGAAGTAAAATGATCATATATACATGCATGCATCCATGTGTATACATTCATTATGCTCTTTTACTCTTTTACTTGTTTCAGTCATTTGATTGCAGCCATGCTGGAGCACCGCCTTTAGTCGAGCAAATCAACCCCAGGACTTTTTCTTTGTAAGCCTAGTACTTATTTTATCGGTCTCTTTTTGCCGAAACGCTAAGTTACGGGGACGTAAACACACCAGCATCGGTTGTCAAGCACAGACACACAAACGTTTACACACACACACACACACACAAAAATATATATATATAACAGGCTTCTTTCAGTTTCTGTCTACCAAATCCACTCACAAGGCTTTGGTCACCCTCAGGCAATAGTAGAAGATACTTGCCCAAGGTGACATGCAGTGGCAATGAACCCGGAACCATGTAGTTGGTAAGCAAGCTACTTACGACACAACCACTCCTGCACCTATATATTCAAATACATCACTTGTTTGGACAGCACCACCTGGCTTTAGCAGAGATACCTTTGTTACAAGCATTTAAATCAGCCCTTAAATCTGGGAATAACTTGATGAACTGATACAGACTGCAACAATCAATAAATCAAGGCTCAACTCCCACACACACACTTGTCTTGAAGACCCTACTAAAATCATGAGCTCATCAGCACTACCCTTTGTTTTATGATTAAGCCATATATAAAAGTAGATAAAAAAATATTGGTAGAAGAAATAAAAAAAGTTACTCACAGGCTTTGATGACAAATTCCATTAAGTGCATTGATGTAATTGTTGTGGATAAAAGAACAGCCGGAAATTTGATTGAGGAGGGAAACATTGGAAACTGCTGCGGTCACTTCTAAACGGATCTTTCGAACAAGGCTGCGTAACTGCAAAAATAATTAGTAATATAGGGATTAGAACAGACTTAGAAATGGGAGTGTAAGTTTATTGCATACATCATACTGAAACATGATGATCCCAGTAAATATGGTATCTCAAAGCTGAAAACTGAAGATTAGGATACTTTCTTTTACCCTTTCAATACCAACCTGCCAGAAAACCGCCTCTGGCTCTGTAGTAGAAATGTCTAATGTTCAAAAGTTCTGAATGAAAATCTTCCACCAAACCTTAGTCACAATTTATGTTCCTAACACTAGTTTAATGATAAAGTTATTTTACTAAATTCTTTGTTTTATTTAAAATTAATTGAAAGAAACACAGAGCATCTCAACAGAAATATGGTAACAAAATGGTTAACATGATTAATTTAAAATGTGTTATAGGTATGGCTGTGTGGTTAAGAAGTTCACTTCCTGACCATGTGGTTTTGGGGTTCAGTCTCACTTGCATTGCTCTTTGGTCAGCCTAGGGCTATAGTAGATGACACTTCCCCAAAGTCTTGTGAGTAGATTTGGTAAATGAAAACTGGAAGAAGCAAGCTGTGTGTGTGCATGACATTGTGTGATAGCTGTAAACAAGTGTCTCCACCATACATGCAATGCCATTTATTTCCAATCTTCCATGATAAACATGCCTGGCTTTGGGGAAATATTATCTTTCTTGGAAAGAAGTGAGGGCTGATGACAAGAAGGGCATCAGGTCACAACAGATATGCTTCAATGAATTCTATCTGAGCCATGCAAGCATGGAGAAGTGGATATTAAACAGACACGTATATATATATACACAATGAAATGTGTGTTCATAGATGCACAGAAATCTGCATTAGGTATAGATATACAGGTCACAGAGACATGATGTGATATATACACACACTCACACTGATGGAGATGTGACATTTAAACTTATATTATACACAGTAATATGTTAACTATATCAGGGTGTGCATCAGCATCAGTGTGTGTGTGTGTGTGTGTGTGTGTGTATACAAAGTACAAGACGTAAGATAAGAAAATAAAAACTAACCTTACTACCCATGTTGTAGGGTGAAGCCATGTATAGTGCCTCACTTAAAGTACTGTTGGCACGGACAATAGCAGAGAGAGCAGCATTGTATTTCTAGAAGGAAACAAAGACAAGAAATATACATAAATAACATGATTCAGAAAATTATATCTATTCAACAGAATAAATTGGAAGGGGGTTCAGGTCCTTCCCACTTTGTTTTGTGGTTTCAAATAATGGTGCATTTGCAAAATCATGCAGCATTGAGTACCTACAGCATTGTGTACAAAGTCCAGTAACAGCATGCCCTCAGAATCTGGAAACAGCATTTGACATAGCAATTCATGTTCCATAAAGCACTTAGGTTTAAACTGTTTATCAACAAGATATTCCTTGGTTTTAAAATTGCACAAAGGAATACACAAACACACAAAATATAAAAATGGTTTTGAAAGAAATTTTTGAAAAAAAGGTTAATATAAAAAGATATTTCATAAGAGTTATGAATATTGGAGGAACACTTGAGCAGTATTCAAAGATATAAAATGACAATTTCAACATGGACACTAGGCCACAATTTTAAACATTTCAGGGGAGGGATTAAACATATTTAGACTGAATTCTGTCATGAGCCCTATGTCTCATAAGGTTAGCCTAGTTTTCATGGTTTTTAACTGACTGAGATTACAAGAGTCCTCCCTAAACAGGATGGCAGTCTATTACAGAATTAACTTCCAAGCAATTGCTGGAACTTATTTACAGTTGAGTGTACTAGAGTAACATGAAATGAATTGCTTTGCTCAAGAACACAAAGCACTGCCTGGTCTGGGAATAAAAACCATGATATTATGATCAGGAGTGCAACATCTTAATCTTTTCTACTCAAGGCACAAGGTCTGAAAATTTGAGGGAGGGGACCAGTCGATTAGATCAACCCCAGTAAGCAACTGATACTTAATTCATCGACCCCGAAAGGATAAAAGGCAAAGCTGACCTCGGCGGAATTTGAACTCAGAACGTAAAAACAGACGAAATACCGCTAAGCATTTCGCTCAGCGTGCTAATGTTTCTGCTAGCTTGCTGCCTTTGCAACATTGTAATCACTAGGCCACATTCCTTAACAGGAATAATTAGTTGAAACTAACTCCAATATTTAACTTGTGCTAAATTTTATCAACTACAGAAGGATAGGAAGAGATATTAAACATGGTAGAATATTAAACATGGTAGAGCCAAAAATAAAAAATTAAAATGTAACTTGTTCTTAAAACATATGAATACATAGATAAATAACTTATCAAACCTAAGTATATAAATATACCAAGCTAAATCTGTTTTATTCAAATTCTATATTCATATATGTTCTTGTTTTTATTTCTTATATAATTTTCAATTAAAAATTCTCTTAATTTCACAACATGAATATAAAAGTTTTTCATTGATCAGTTTGTTTTGTTTTGTTTTATTTTATAAATTAATTCATAGTAGATTTGTTTTTAAGGAAATCTATTTTAAGTAAAATTTATCTTAAGCAAATTTATTTTAAGCAATTCGGTGAATAAAGATCATTTCATGCAAGCACAAACAAGTTAGTTGTCACTAAAACGTAAAGTTTTTAATTTTTGAGAGGAGAACAGGGCAGGGGTGTCACCTTCTTTTAATATTCATGCCATTATCAAATACATTATTGATATGAATGAAAGGAAATGGCTCTGTGCAGAAATGAAAATATTTTGCAAAAGCACTTCACAGAGAAACAACTATCGTATTACAGCAGACGCCATGAAATAACTGAACATAATTCTTTATTTTCTTTTCTGTAAGTTACATGAGTAAAATTTTAAAAGAGAAGGATGATGTTCATAGAATTAACATCTGTCCATTTACTTGTGCGTGTGTGTATTTGAAAACAAGAGATGAAATAGAAGGACAAACCTTCTAAACATGAATTTGAGACTTAAAAGAGCAACAAGCCCACTGACAGATACAAACAATATATACATATTGCTTGCCAAACGATCACATTTCTGACTACTCTATAGAGTGCCTTCAATTCTCTCTTACCAAATTAAATATTATAAAGCATTTTTCCTGCCATTGTAATTGTGATTTGTATCCTGTCAGTAGGTCTGTTGACCTTTTCTGTCACATATTAGCACTTATATTAGTCAATGTCCTTCACATTAAAAATCACCATCATTTAGTGTCGGTTTTCCAAGCTGGCATGGGTTGGTTGGTTTGATAGAACCCATTGGGCTGCAGGGATGTGTCAAGCTCAGATGTCAGATTAGCCATGGTTTCTATAGCTGGGTGTCCTTTCTAACACCAACCACTGTACAGGGTGTACTGGGTACTTGTTTTCCATGCTACTAGCACTAGTGAGGTCACCAAGTAACTTGCATAATAAGAAAAAGTCACTTTATTTTCAATGATAACGTATGAATGAAATATAGAAAAAGAGTAAAATCTTCTACCGATTACACCTGTATTAGAGTCTTCTGTTATCTCACTCATGATTTTCAACTTCTTAAGATTAATCTTCATCATATCCCTTTATGTCTTTCACTACCACATGGCACTTCTTTATACAGTTGACATCTTCCATACACACTACATGCCTGTACCAATGCAGTCTTCTCTCTTGCAAACTGCATTTTCATTACTCTCATTTCTAGATTTTTTTCTTGTTTCTGCTCTATTATTTATGCACACTGACTTTACACATCCACTAGAATAACCTGGCAGATTTATTTTCAAGTTTTTGCAAATCTTTTGCATTCAAAGCCAACATTTTATTACCAGATTGTATTGCACATTATACTGAAGCATTATATCATTCACCCTTCATTCTGATAAAAAGAAAAAGTTTTGTTATCAGCAGAGGTAATAGCTTTCTTAACCTTTATCCAACTCCATTTTTACTTTGGTTACTATGTATTCAGAACATCCACCTACACTAAAATAGATAATAACAGCTCATAGGTAATAACAGCTTTCAGCTACTTCTAAGGAGTCTTCCAGGTATTTGAAATAATTTGCTTCTGCTGACTGCTCTTGTGTGTCTGTCACATATAAAGTGTACTTTCTCTGTCAGTCTGCCTATGATTCCACTACACATTTTGTGCAGCCATCATTTATGCTGAATACACCATATCGTATTTTCACCTCGTCTCTTTTCTGCAAATTAAACTTAGACATTTTGTTGATAGCAGTAGGGTCATCTGTCATACTCACTAGAACTTTAGCCTCTGCCAAGTTTATTTTGAGATCTCTTGATTCTAGGCTTTCATGTCAAGAATTTCTTTAAGTCTTCTACATGATGCAGCTAGAAGAATCTGGTCAACAGCATACATGAGTTACTAAAGACAGTCAATTTCAAAACTTCTGTTTTGGCTTTAGAGAGTTATGCAGAAAAGTGGTCGTCAGCAAGTTAAGATTGATCATTGGCAAAGAAATTTTAATATGTTAATAAAATAGATATTTTATTTTATTGTGAATTATGACAGAATATACATTAAAAAGACAAAGTAGAAGGAATTAAAAATAGAAATTAGAGAAAAGAAATTAAATTCTAAAAATATGTAGGTTGTATGGATTCTAGCTATGGTCTAATGAACTACCCTATCCACTTACCTCTGCAAATGGTTCTCGAATATCAGTGCATTTCAAATAAGCATTAAGGACTTCTGTTTAAAGAAAGAAAAATACAGTTTGTCTCAGATATATTGTCTGAATATAGTTTTAAGAAAATATGATACAATCTGAAATAAAGACAACAATATCATCATTTACTTACTAGCTTCCATGTTTGCACTGGTTTGCTGCTTTACATAATTATCAGGGTTGACGCAAAGGTCACCAAAATCCTGGGAAAAGGAGAAAAAAAAATAAAAATTGAGATTTTAAAGATAGGAACATAAAAATTTCACATACACAACCAAACTGAAATATATTTTGTAGTCAACATGATCAAGTAAGAATTTTTGAAGGTAGTATGGAATTATTGAAGGTAGTATACCTTCAGTGCAAAAATATTAAGTAATTAGTGGCAATTCATGGGATTATAGCTCCAAGTTAATAATGTAAAGGGTAAATTTTACCAATTACATATTTCAAATTAACCAAAAGACCATAAGATGGATAATCTAGACATTACTGAATCATGGATTCACAATCATAATGTGAAGGTCCATGGCTCAGTGGTTAGATCTTCAGGCTTACAATCATGGGACAGTGAGTTCAATTCCCAGACCAGGTTGTGTGTTGTGCTCTTGAGAAGGACAAGACTATTTTCTGTTGCTCCAGTTCCCTCAGCTGTAGAAATGAGTTGCAACTTCACTGGTGCCAAGCTATATTGTCCTTTCCCTTGGATAACATCTGTGGCATGGAGAGGGTAGGCTATTATGCATGGGCGACTGCTGGTCTTCCATAAACAACCTTGCTCGGACTTGTACCTCGAAAGGGAACTTTTTGGGTGCAATCCCATGGTCATACATGACCGATGTGAGTCTTTACCCTTTTTTTACCAAATCATAACATGAGTTTAACATAGCTAAATATGGTATTGACTAAGTTGAAAACACCTAAAAGATCCATGAGGTTCCAGCATGATGGCTGCAAGGTTTTGTCTTCTTGCTTCCTCAGAAAATCTACAAGTATATGTATAGGGCATGACATAACCTATCTTACCTACCTATGCATTTTTGATTCGCAAGTTAGGCAATGACATAAATGTAGAAGAGAGAGGGGAAGAAGATATGAAGTAAAAGGAAATAGACTAAATTATAGTTAATTAATCCTGACACAATATCTGTAGGATTGCCAAACTCCATCAACGAACCATGGGAAATGATATTTAAGTAAATGTAAAGAGTGGTGACATTCTCAGTTGAAAAATCTAATTATGTTACACTGCTCGACAAATATAGGAGACTGCAACAGTGAAAGTATGTATCTGGGAGAGAAAGACAAATATATTGTGCATGTGTATGAGAGAGGGAGAAAGAGAGACAAAGAGAGTGTAGGAGTGTGTGTGTGTGTGTGTGTGTGTGTGTGTGAAAGAGAGTGTATATGTATGAGAGAGAAAAAGAGAAGACAAAATTTATGAGACAGAAAAACAGAGAGGAGAGAGAGAG
>NC_068985.1:98102788-98115367 GCF_001194135.2 Octopus bimaculoides | reverse complement strand
TAGATGTTTGATCAAAGTTATTCCAACCATGAACAACCAGTGTTTCAAGAAGACTGGTGTTTCAAAAAGTAACTTATCCAATGTATGTTACATTTTTTTAAGATGGGGAAATGTGATTTGAAAGTGATTGGACTACTGTCTGTCAGAAAGAAGTGTAGATAGAGAAAAATGGAAATAAATGGAAAATGTGAGGGACTGTTGGGAGGGGGGGACACGGAGGGGGTGTAAAGAGGAAAAAGTAGGGGGAATGGAGATAGACAAGGGGGATGAGCAACAGGAGACAGTGGAAGAGAGAGATGAGATTTATTAAGGTAAGCCAGAAGTGACAAAGGAAAGGTGATAAGAGAGAAGAAATAGAGAAAGGCAATAAGGGAGGGAGAAGAAAAATTTAAAAGGAAGAAAGTGAGAGGGAGGAAAAAGAAAAAAGAGGGTTAAAATGAAAGCGGATGAAATAATTATCATATTAATTCGATGGAGACATCAGACCAAACCAAAGGAGACCTGGCCTACAATGTTTAGATAGAAAATACTTTAATCCTTTCGTTACCAACCCAGCTGAAACCGGCTCTGGCTCTGTAGTACAAAAGTCTTGTTTTCATAAGTTCTAAATCAAGACCTTCCACCAAGCCTTAGTCACAATTTAAGTTCTTAACACTAGCTTCATGATAACCAAGTTATTTTACTAAATTCTTTGTTATATTTAACCCTTTAGCATTTAAACCGGCCATATCTGGCCAAAAGTATTCTGCCTGTTTTATCTTCAAACTGACCAGATCTGGTCTCTCACACCAGCCCTACAATATCGTTTTAAAAATTAACAGCTACCTCATCAAAATCTCATAGCTACAAGATAATGCATGATTAGTTCAAAACAATGTGGATGAAAAAGCATTAATTTTGGCAGAATAATGTGAACACTCAAGGGTTAAAGTAATTGAAAGAAACATGGAGCATCTCAAAATAAATACAGTAACGAAAGGGTTAAAGAGATAAAGAGTAACTTACCACAGCAGTTCCAAGATAAAGCCCTCCACCAATCCAGATTAACATCAGAGCCAGGCACCCGAACAATACGCAGCTGTAAGGAGACAAGAAATAAAGTATCAACATGTAAGATGACAGGGATAACGATTACTGCTTCTCATTAACACAGATAATTATTTTTTAACAGTTGTCAAGATTAGTAATCGATCACTTGACACAATTCATTTAGGGAACCCCTGCATGATCCATTGAATAGCTAGAAGTAACAACCATTTTCCCCTCAAGAAGAAAAAAAAACAGAAGGAAGACCCAATATTGGATACTGTAGTCTTAAATACACACAGAGCTGGAGATGGTCGGGAATGAATGGAATGCATTTGACTATAGATTTGCACAATCAAGAAATAACAACAAAGACTACTACTACTACTACTACTACTTGTCTCTTATTTATTTTCTTGTTTGTTTAAGATTTTCTTGTTGTTTCAGTAATCACTAACACCAGTCCACAGTAGCTCAAACTGCTAGACATAGTCTCTCTCATAGTCTCTCTATGGCAATTTGACAAGCTAGAAATAACAGCCAAATCTTAAATCACCCATTCACATCTTAAATTGTAGAAGAAAGACTAATGTCTTTTTCAACTATGTACTATGCATGTGGGTCAGATAATCTTTTCTACTCTATGCACAAGGCCCAAAATTTTCAGGGGAGTGGGACCAGTCGATTATATCAACCCCAGTATGCAACTGGTACTTAATTTATCGACCCTGAAAGGATGAAAGGCAAAGTTGACCTCAGCAGAATTTGAACTCAGAACATAAAGACAGACAAAATACCACTAAGCATTTCTTTTCTACTGTAGGCACAAGGCCTGAAATTTTGGGGGAGGGGACTAGTCGATTAGATCAACCCCAGTACACAACTGGTACTTAATTTATCGACCCCGAAAGGATGAAAAGCAAAGTCGACTTCGGCAGTATTTGAACTCAGAATGTAAAGACAGACAAGATATTGCTAAGCATTTCGCTTGGTGTGCTAACATTTCTGCTAGCTTGTCACCTTTGTGGGTTACATAATGGCTTAAAACTACAAAGCAACATGGAACAATGCTAAAAGTATATTCATAAGCTCTATAGTGCACTATGTTACTCTTCTCATGCACTACTTGTCAAGCCTACACCACAAAATCTATTTTAGATTTTTGCTCATATATAAACAAGCTGATTGAAGAAGCATGTTAGCTTTTGACTTTAATGAAAATAAATATGACCTAACTAGGTAAAAATTTTTGGGTGCGTAACTCTTAAAGAAAAAGTAAAAGTGAAAACGATCATAAAAAGTTTAACTAAACATCAAGCAATGATTTGCTCAAAGCTTTATTTAAATGAAAGTAACAATGAAAATTAACCTTATTAAAACACAGGTTGGTTTAGAAAAAAAAAAAAATAAATAAAACCAGCCTGTGTTTTGATAATTTTGAGCAAATTTGAAACAAAATGTTTGATTTCAATACCTTTACCATTCATGGACATGCTTATAGAAATCATAAAAATCAGCACAGTATCCATGACTTTCAGAAACATTTTTACATCATCATCATCATTTAACGTCCGCTTTCCATGCTAGCATGGGTTGGACGATTTGACTGGGGACTGGCGAACCAGATGGCTACACCAGACTCCAATCTGAGTTTCTACAGCTGGATGCCCTTCCTAACGCCAAGCACTCCGAGAGCGTAGTGGGTGCTTTTTACGTGCCACCTGCACAGGAGTCAGTCCAATGTTTTGTTCACATGCTACCAGCACAAGTGCCAGTAAGGCGAAGCTGGAAATGATCGCGCTCAAATGGTGCTTTTTACGTGCCACTGGCACAGAAGCGAGACTGCTGTTCTGGCAGTGATCCCGCTCGGATGGTGCTGTTAGCGCTCCACTGGCATGGGTGCCATTCATCGAATTTGGTTCAGTTTCAATCTCACTTGCCCCAACAGGTCTTCGCAAGCTGAGTTTAGTGTCCAATGAAGGAAGGTTGGCATGGGTGCCAGTCATCGAATTTGGTTCAATTTCGAAGAAATGTTTTGAGTGCATGTGTGTGTGTATCTGTGTGTGCTTTTGTGTCTGTAGTCTTGTGTTTGTGTCCCCAACCACTTGACAATATTGCTTTGTTTAAGTCTCTGTAACTTAGTGGTTTGGCAAAAGAAACTAATGGAATAAGTACCAGACTTTAAAAAAAAAAGAAAAAGTATATGGTCACTATATGCGAATGACCCCTGCAAGCAGTGCAGTACTCCTGCATTGCTGCGATGCAGTGACGGAAACAACTAAAAGGAAAAGATAAGAGATACCTTTCCTTTACTTCAACTACATATCTTCAAATATGGCCCAGTGGCCAGGGTCCAGGCTGTTGGGTTCACAATCATGGGGTGGTGCGTTCAAATCCTGCATGTGGCGACATCTTGTGTTCTTCAACAAGAACTTTCATTTCATGTTGCTCCAGTGTACGCAGTTGGAAATGTGTGCGAGACAAATACTACAGCAACTCTCACACCCACCAGCTGTCATGTCCTTCATATTCTTTTAGGTCAAGAGTAGGAATACCAGGAGTGTTTCTCTGTCTTTTCATGACTATGTGGGAACCGAAAACAGTTACCAAAACCTTGGTACATGCCGTCAAGTCATACTCATGAGTGATGGCTATGGAATATATGTACATACACATAGGTGTGTATGTGTGTCTGTGTGTGTGTGTGTCATTACACACACACACACACGAACATGCATATATACTTATACTCTTACTTGTTTCAGTCATTTGACTGTGGCCATGCTGGAGCACCGCCTTCAATCGAGCAAATCGGTCCCGGGACCCACTCTTTGCAAGCCCAGTACTTCACACTCTGAATAATCAAAATATGGAATTAGCTACCCACATCTGCAGTAAAGACTCATGCCCTCATTAAGCAGGTTTCCCCACAGGTAATTTGTGTAGTTGATCATCCAGATTGGAGGGTGAAACCAGAAACATGCCATTACCTATACTCATGAGCTGCAAAACACTACAAATACTTGAAAGGAAGGCATTGTATACACACGATTACTCACACACACCCACACTCTTTCCAGTATACACTTTAATGCATCGTATTTCAAAATGCCTTACTATCCAAGATATCTCTAAGTTTCCCCTTCAACACATTCTGAAACTACATGAGTTTCTGTCTTGCTGAACATTATAAATATCACTAACTAACTTTATGTTAATACAAAACTAAAATTGAATCATTTGTTTCATTATTTGGTTAGCCCTACACCTGGGTGCAAGCATAGCAGTTTGCTTCGCAACCATGTATTTCCAGGTCCCATGTCACACTCATGATCAAAATTTCTGTGTAACCAACAGTGCTATTATTCACAAATTGCAATACCAAATAAATAAAAAATATATAACCATAGATGTTAAAATACTGCTTTTATTTCCGACTACAAGTTCTGTTTCAAAAGAACATCCTAATTTTCATACCAGTTTCCAAAAAATTACTTTCTTATGACCCTTATTTATATCTCTTAAAGTTTAATTACAAGCTACTAATCTAAGTGACACATTCTTTCCAAGTCTGTGCCCACACTGAATAAACTAACTAGGAACTGGTTGACTGCTATTCTATAGCTAAAGTAATCAGTGATTTAATAGTTCTATCCTTCACTGAACTCAGACTGACTTCAATCTTATTTCTGGTCTAGTGAACATTAACTCTCATACCATCCTACTCATTAATCTTGGAGTTTATTGAGGTGACTGATAAAATTCCATAACTCTAACTCAGTAGTTCTTGATTTCTTTAAACTTCATGGCACACTGGAGATTATTCATTCATTTTTAATGTCTGCTTTTCCATGCTTGCATGGGTTGGACAAATATGCTTTCTAAAGCATAGTATTCAGTCAACTATCCTTTGTGATTCTAATTCATTCTTTTTTTTTTTTTTTTTTTTTCACAAGGAAGAGATCTCTAATGAAATATGTGGCATCAAATGCACAAAGTGATCAAATGATTTGTTGACAGGAGAAACTGACAACAAACAATATCCCTTGCTACACTATACGAGCAATCACAGCTGCAAACAAACATACAAATTTATGTGTGTGCTTATGTATCTGTGCTTGTGTGTGTGTGTGTGTGTGTGTCTATCATCATTTGTTTAATGCTTCTATTATATTTCGGCAAAGATTCTCCTTATCAAATATAAAAAAAGAAAATAACTCAAGATTACAGAGAAAAAGTGTTCAGGCACTTGGATTGTTTTCTTTCTAATATTTCCTAAGTGGGGATCTTTTCCAAAATATAACAGAAGCATTAAATAAATGATGATACATACACACACACATATATTTTCACTAACTTTTCCCCTATGCATTGTTTAAAGGTGATTTCAATACATATATATCATTTACACATTACAAAAGCTTCAAGCAAATTATAACACTTATTTGTGAATACTTACAATATCAACAAACAACGGGAACAAGTCAGCATCCCAATAAGCAGCAAGAGGCTTATTAAAGCATGAACACTGAACAGCGAAAGAGTAGCAATCCATCTAAAATAAATCAAAATATCAATCAATCATAATATTGCAAAATTATAACTGAAAAAAATCAGGCACAGTCATGTGGCTAAGAGGTTAGCTTTACAATTACTTGATTCTGGGTTCAATAACATCAGGTACTATGAGAAATTATCTTCTATTGGGAACCTCATGTTGACTAATATATTGGGAGTGGAATTTAGAAGACAGAAACAACACAAAAGCCCTTGCTGTGTGCATAGGTGTCTGTGCGCATGTGCACGCATCCAAGCATGAATGTGTGTGTGTGTGTGTTTTCATTTATATATCTGTTTTTCCATCTTAACATGGGTTATTCTTTTACTTTTACTTGTTTCAGTCCTTTGACTGCAGCCATGCTGGAGCACCACCTTGATGAATAATTTATTGAAGAATGGTTTTATAATTGAATGTCTTTCCTCTTACTAACTCTCCCTGCTTTTCAAGTAAAGGGTCTTTTAATTCCACAGGTCTTCAAAAGTGGAATGCTGGCAGCCCATTTGTTGACAGAGGATTGGAACTGGATTGGATTGCACACTGCAGGACGAAGGCCTCAGCATGTTCCCTCCACCAACCACAGTCTGACGTTGAGGCCACGAATTTGAGCTTCGAGTCATACTGGTTTGATGCACCTACTCTGCAACACTGGCTTGACATAGCTTGGCAGAGGGGTGCATTTATTTTATACTCTTACCCCAGGAGTAGTTAAATCAATTACATTGACCCCAGTGCTTAACTGGCACTTATTTTGACTACCCCAAAAAGGATTAAAGGCAAAGTCAGCCTCAGAATGTAAGGGCAGATGAAATATCACTAAGCATTACACCTGGTGTGCTAACGATTCTTGCCACCTTGTTGACAGTGGGGGGAGATGACAAAAACATTACCAGCAATTTTCAGAGAAGCACAGACATATACACAAACACACACACACACACACACACACGCCAGAATTAGAAGAGGTACACCACGTCCCTACTTATCACAGAAGGTGACTCAGAAGACCCACCCAATCCAATACTAACATAATAAAGTAACATGATGGTGAGGAGGATAATGTATTTAGATTTGTGTTAATGCTTGTCTAGTTTAAATTAGTGTTGTGTCACTACACACCAAAGGATATTTAACCGGAGATTTTTAAAATAAACACCAAACTGAAATTTGCATTGGTGTTAATATAATCAATGAAAAATCCCTCAAGTTCCAGCATGGCTACATTCTAATTGCAGTGGGAATTTATCTAAAACTAAAAAAGAAAAAAAAAACAAGTCGTAATTTATATTCAGAATATTAAAAGATATGTATTTATATGAAAAAAAAAAATTTTTTTAAAAATAGGTATCTAAATGTAAAACGCTCCTCATTTCTAAAAGCATTTATTAACCTGATAGACTAGAAATTACTATTTAGGTTTGAAAGTAAATATTAAGCAGTTAAGAAAAAGTATTCTGATAACAGTGTTGCAACTCAAAACTTTCTATTTTTAAAAGCTGAATTAACTAATAAGATTTTAATGTAAAAGATACTGAATGCTTTAAGCCCCAGTTTGGGAGGGAGATGTGTCCACAAATTGGACACAAAGGACATATGTTAGCTGGTAAACATTTGAGTGACCTAATAATATATACAGAATACCTGCTTTTCCAGTTTAAATTAAATACCATAAATCTTTTGTTTTATCTCTGATTCTATCTCTAAAAGCTTCAACTAAAGTTCAACATACCAACGTGTCCATGGCTTGATGTTTACAATGAAAAATAACCTACTGTATCAAATTATAAATTAACTGCTGAGATTTTCATGTAAATGATATGAGATAATTTAGAATACATAATTTGAGAAGATGGGATAGCAGATGGCGTTCTGCAGTATATTTGGTAACCTGGAAAGCCAGTTATGAGTGCAACACATTGTTAAGCGGTCTGATATACCTTTCTATCTCAAATTTATGTTTAAAGTATCTAATAACATTTAGATACTCATCTCATGGATATATTCAAGACTGTTTTTCAAAATCACAGCCAAAGTACCAAAAGCTTTATCTTTAGATTCACTTGTGCCACATTCCTGGTAATAGCAAGTGTTAAATCTCTTCTAAGTCTCTCTTTAACACAGGAGCTCTCAACCATGTTTTATCTATGGACCCCTTTGAGTATTATTTTATTCTGGTTGACCCCATAGTCATTTCAGGTTCAAAACCTAGTTTTATAGAAACTTCTTTTCAAAATTCCTATTTTGTTTTACACACATTAACATGTCTAGGTTGAACTATGCAAAATGTTAGAGAAAGGAACCCAGCAGTTTTTTGCAATACATGCATCTAGAGCAAAATTTTCTCAGGGGCCCTTAAAATACTATTGTGGATCCCCAATTTACTATTTTGTGGTGTGGACCCCACAAAATATTATATGGATCCCTGGTTGAGAACCACTGCTTTAACAGAACCTAGAGGGAGTCATAAAATTAAGATGATTCTTTTTCTTCCCAGACTGAATATAACGATATTGCCATGAGAGGTATCAACCCTCTGAAGTTACAGTACTAAAATCACACATAAATTATTAGCAGTATTATAGCTGCTTTTCACAAAATGCATGTTCAATGCTAACCGGTGAATTTCAAGGAAATAAAATTGCCATGCAACTAGGAATTCAGTTTTGCTGTACTAATCATAAGTAGCTACAAATTTAAAAGAGTAAATAGGGTGTCAAAACACTCAATATGCCCTAACTGATACTGTATGTTACAGAGTCAAACATTATCTGGCAAAGTATACAGATGATATAGCATATGTGGTGGTGGTGGGGGTGACACAGAATAGCTCAAAAGGTTTTGCTGACTAATGCAATGCTGCAGTTCTATCCAAGTATAATTATCCCCCTTGGATACTGACTATGATGTCACATTCCTTTCAAAGAGTTTACCCTGAAAAAACCTATAACCAAACATACTAAAACAGAAACTGCTTGGATTAATACAAAATAAATCACTAAGAGAAATTATTTTATTATTAGACTATCAATTCATCTCCCTATATTTTTCAAAGCCATTCTCAAAGTCAGAAAATAACCACATACACAAAAAATTTAATCATCAAATTTGAACAGTTACCTAATTACTTCGATAATAAAAATCTGATAAAATTTATAACTTATAGTTCTACTCCTCTTTCATGCATAAAGATTTCTCATAATAATGCCAAATAATAAATTTGTTGGCAAGTGGGTTTACTCAATAGAATTAAATTAGTTATAGCGTCTTATGAGAACTAGTTTTATTGATCTAGAATTCTAGAGGGATTTTAACATGGCTCTGTTGTTAAGAAACTCACTTTGTAAATATGATTTCAGCTTCAGTCCCATTGTGTATTGATTGTATTTTGGATATGTATTTTCTACTATAGTCCTAGGTCAACTTGTATGTATGTATGTATGTATGTATGTATGTATGTATGTATCTTCTATTTCTTAATTATTATAAATCTTCCACTGAGGAGGGAGCCAGTTTCCAACAAAGATACAAGACTCCATCTTTGGGGTGTAGTTAACACAGACAAATTCACATTTGGAACTTGAGAAGTCTTGCATATTTTTACTGTTCCACTCACAGATTGCACTTGTAATGTACGAATTAGCCGGTCTATTTCTCTTTCTGAAAATCCCAGTTTATCCAGATTCTCCTCTGTGTGTGTATGTGTGTTCATATGCATGTATGTGTGAGGATGTATGTGTATGTGAGGATGTGTGTGTGCGTGTGTGTGTATGTGAGGATGTATGTGTGTGAGGATGTATGTACGTGCATGTGTGTCCACTGTTTGACTGCCAGTGTTGAGCTGCTGATGTCCCCGTAACCTAGCAGTTTGGCAAAAGAGGCCAAGAGAATAAGAACCAGACTTTAAAAAAATAAATAGATTTATTTGACTGAACCCTTCAGGGCAGTGTCTCAGCATGGCAACAGTTTAATGATTAAAACAAGTAGAAAAAAAAATGCAAAAAAAAAAAAAATATATATATATATTACAAAGAATTTAGTTCAAACTGAACACCAAACTATATCAATTACCCATCTTGGAGGGTCTGTAAAGGTCACAGATACAGCACTGTCGTTTCCTCTAGACAAAGTCATAAATAGTTATATAAATAAAGTGCATCATTCTACAATTCCTGTCATTATTTAGCATCTAACAAAGAATATAATAAACCATTATTTGGCTGCCTTAGAAGTAGCATGTTCTTACCTGTAGGGTTCCACTAATGAAGTAAGAGCAGATATTGTATCCAGTCGATTATGTTCTGTTTGTTGCCTGATGAAAGAGCAATAATCTCGCATTTGTTTTGTATTGTAGACAAACTTCTCAATCAGCTCAATTGCATCACGAGATACAGTTTTGTTCTTTATTGAGCTATGAAAGATAAATTTCACTTCAGCTACATTATGTGTGATTCTGGATGATAACTGGTCTATTGTATCAATCTGAAATTATACATACAAAGGAAAAGAAGGATTAAAGCTAAGCAATTTGAAAGTAATATAGTTTTGCTACCATTGTTCTTTTTACTAATCTTACACTTGCTTTTGTCTCTTCTATAGTCTCTACTGTTTCCATATTTCCAGTTATCTCAGTTATAGGCTACACAATTTTCTCTCCACGTTTTAAGTTAAAGATGAATATTTTAATTGCATGTCTTAGATTCCACCAGATGAGCCAACAAAGGTGTCTTTATATGGTCACCTGATCTGTTAGAAATAGCAATCATATTGTTCTCTGATCATACCTTACTACCTGATGGTCTAGACAGCTTTGGTAGAATCTCATTCCTCACAGAAACTGAACTAATGTTTTGATTCTTACCCATTGTCTGAGTAAAGAAGAGAAAATATTGTGTTGTCACTTTAATAGTGAGTAAATATAATGAATGATCAAATACACTATGGACTAATACAAAATCAAATGAAAGTATGGTCAAGGCTGAAACACCTTTGATCATAGTCTCTGGTCAATCTGATCATGGAAGACTAAGCAACAAGAATCAGTTCATTGTGATCAAATGACCAAATCTGAACCTCAAGTGATATCTAGACATCACAAAAATTTAATCACCCTCCTACAGTTGCTCATTATCACCAACATTATACACCTTGATATTTGATCTTTTGCAAACAATGCAACCTATTATTCCAATCCTCTACCAATGCCTACCCCAACTATATTATTACACATCAACAATTTGCCTATAACTATCATCAGATATGTAAAAGGTACAGCTGAACATTGCACTCTGTATCTAATTTCCTTGTCAACACTTATTCATACCTTATATGTCTACAACATTGTCACCCTATCCAGTGTCATCATCATCATCATCATCATCATTTAACGTCCGCTTTCCATGCTAGCATGGGTTGGATGATTTGACTGAGGACTGGTGAGCCAGATGGCTTCACCAGGCTCCAATCTGATTTGGCAGAGTTTCTACAGCTGGATGCCCTTCCTAACGCCAACCACTCCGAGGGTGTAGTGGGTGCTTTTACGTGCCACCGGCACAAAGGCCAGTCAGGTGGTACTGGCAATGGCCACGCTCAAAATGGTGTATTTTACGTGCCACCTGTACAGGAGCTAGTCCAGCGGCACTGGCAATGACCTCACTCGAATGTCTTTTCACGTGCCACTGAAGTCAGACATCTACAACAATTACCACCTCTCACCCAATTTACAGATAATAGTCACCACATATATCAAATGTGCCTGTGAATTTTGTCACATCTACACTAGGCCCACAATAATCCCCATCTCTATCCAATGCCCACAACAGTCAATACATTTTCCTACTGCATCCATAAACATCAAAACCTCTTCCCATTGGCCACCATTCTTTATACTACTTAGTCCTTAAGCAAGTTCTTTTCCCACAATTACAGCATTTTCCAAATCAACTTTAATCCCTATTGTACCAAATTTTTTTTTAACGTTTCAACTTGGAGGATAATCTTAATCCACTACTTTTAAGTAGAGTCCGCTATGCTGAAAGCATTCAGGCCAGGTCCCCAACTTGAGGGTAACTCAGAGACTTGGTGCATTGCTTTCTACAACAACAACTCACAAACCATGGTTTCTTCCTATCTTTCTTTACTCGTGGAAACTCAAAGACCATGGCTGCTGTCATTCCACATCTGCCAATGTCATTCATTAAACAAAAGATAATTAAAATTACAAGACGAGAGCAATGGCCAACTTACTGTAGATAGGGAGCCACGGATTGTACCAGTTGTGGATTTTAAGTGGGTTATGAATTTAGTCATTCCTCGGTTTGTCTCTTCATTACCATAGAAACCAACAGCGAGAGAACCTCTGGAAATGAAGAAAAAGTAGAATCTGATTAATCATTTGGGAAAAGAGAATACAAATGAAGTCTTTGAAAAATAATCATTTTAACAAAATATGAAAGAATAAGTCTTATTTAAAAGAGCTGTAGATGGAAAGAATTTGATTTTCAATAAACAGATAGTGTAGGTCTGTCTGTTATGTAGGAGAGTCAAACAGATACAGACAAGGAGAAGGAGAGAGAGGCAAAAAGACAGAAAGATAGACAGACAGCGAAAAATATACAGGCATATAGGGAGAGATAGCCAAATAGATTTCTAATGCAAAATGGCAATTTGGTCACTTGTCTTTATAAAGGTTAAAATAAAAATGGTTTGCATATCTGGAGATAAAGTTACAGAAAAACACTTTACTGGTGAAACAGCTAAGTCCCTCCCTCACACCTCTCTCTCTTTCTCTTTCTCTCTCTCTATCTCTCTCTCTCTCAAAAGTCAAGGTTAGCCTCTCACTACCATTCTACAGGTACACTTGGATCAGACAGTGGTGATGGTAGTGGAGGGGAAGTGGACAGTGGTGATGGTGGTGTAGGGGAAGTGGACAGTGGTGATGGTGGGGGGAAGTGGACAGTGGTGATGGTGGTGTAGGGGAAGTGGACAGTGGTGATGGT
>NC_068985.1:98101370-98102576 GCF_001194135.2 Octopus bimaculoides | reverse complement strand
GTGATGGTGGTGGAGGGGAAGTGGACAGTGGTGATGGTGGTGGAGGGGAAGTGGACAGTGGTGATGGTGGTAGCGTCAGAAGTCTGAATGGTGTGTGTTTAGCAGATGTGGTGATGATTGTGATGGTACTAAGAAAATGAATTCAGTGTTCAGTCCCACTTTCTCACATACCCACACTCTTCCTCTCTCTCACTCTCTCTCTTATTACTCCCACTGCCACCATCAACACTACTACTTTTAATAAAACATCATCAACAATAGTGTCAGTGAATAGTGAGAGGGGTGGGAGTCAAAGTGAGACACACTGACACACAGAGATTAGTTTTCACATTTATCATATTAGATTTAGCAGAAGTACTTAAGTCTCCCTGCTAAATATTATTTCTCTTTATCTCTAATTATTATATCCATTTAGCAGAGACTACAACAGCACTTCTAAAACACTCAGCAGAAGCTCCAGCAATATTTCAGTATTATTTAGCAGAGACTGCAGTAATATTGTTATCAGATTTTAGCACAAGGCCAGCAAGTTTGGTGGAGCGACCAAGTTGATTACATTGCCCCCCCCCCCCCCCAGTGTTCAACTGGTACTTATTTTATTGACCTAGAAGGGGTGAAAAGCATAGTTGACCTTGGCAGAATTTGACAAACCAGTGTGCTCCCAATTCTGCCAGTTCGTCACCTTAGACTGCAGTAATATGAGTAAGAATAATAATATCTGGGATGACAAGGTATTGAACCACTACACAAGGGATAAGTAGTTTTATAGCAGGACAATGACAGTGAAATCTGCATGGCTCTAACAAAGTACTACAAGTGTTATAAGTAGTAACAGTGTTGCAGAATTCCCAAATGCTTCATCAACTTGCTGCTACAAATTGAAATGTCATGTAGAAAGACCAGTAATTATAATATCCATGGGAAGATTGTTTTTTGTTCGCAATCCGTCACTTACGATGTCGAGGGTTCCAGTTGATCCGATCAATGGAACAGCCTGCTCGTGAAATTAACATGCAAGTGGCTGAGCACTCCACAGACACGTGTACCCTTTACGTAGTTCTCGTGGTGATTCAGCATGGCACAGTGTGACAAGGCTGACCCTTTGAATTACAGGCACAACAGAAACAGGAAGTAAGAGTGAGAGAAAGTTGTGGTGAAAGAGTACAGCAGGGTTCGCCACCATCCCCTGCCGGAGCCTCGTGGAGC
>NC_068985.1:98099004-98101237 GCF_001194135.2 Octopus bimaculoides | reverse complement strand
AAAGAGTACAGCAGGGTTTCACCACCATCTCCTGCCGGAGCCTCGTGGAGCTTTTAGGTGTTTTCGCTCAATAAACACTCACAACGCCTGGTCTGGGAATCGAAACCAAGATCCTATGACTGCGAGTCCGCTGCCCTAACCACTGGACCATTGCGCCTCCACCCATGGGAAGATTACGACTTGATATTTAACACTATAGTTAAGAAGTTTGTTTGGCAGTTTGTAAATCAAAGCATGATCCTTCTCTTTGCTCTTTGGGCAAGTGTCTTCTACCATAGTCAAAGGCCAACTCAAGACTTATAAACTAAAATTATGTAGCTTCGTAGATTGGATGAGCTGTACCAGTTCTTGTATGGTAGACTTAATCCAATGGCAGGTTTAAAACACTTGAGTAAGAGGCATGGATTCTCTTATAGAAACTGAGACCAGTCCTCTAGTCTAGGAATAACTTGAAACTCTGATGCATTGCTTGCTCTCTCTCTCACAAAAACCCAGATGTTATGGTTTGGTTTTTGTCCCTCCCTTTTTCCTACCAGTCTTAAAAGCCCTACGAGAGATCAGAGGTGCCACTGTTCCTCCTCTGATTAACTCTTTTAATAGTAACCTAACCAAGACAAACTTGTCTTAAAGTTATCTAAATTAAAACTTCCAATCAAAATTGCATGATAATATGTTCCTAAGACCAGCTTAATAACAACAAGGTTATTTTATTACATACTTTAATGTATTCAAAACTGAAACAAAGATTGAAATCAAAAGAATAAAATTTGCAAAAACTGTTGGCCCCTTGATATTTGGGAAAATATTGCAACAAATTTCTGGTAATCCATAGTAGAGCCTTCGGCATCATTTCAGTTAAAAACAAAGAATTTAATGAATCTACAAGGAATTTATATTTTGGCTTCTGGAAATTATTCTTCTAGACAGAGAAGACAAAAAAAATTAATTAATATCTAAAAATTTCCATTCCTGACAAGGAGAAAGGTATTTAAGAAATATAAATATATTTTCAAAATTTTGTGTTCTCATATCCATAATTTTTATGATGATAGATAACACCTGTCTTTCTGATTAACTGTAACCTAGCATTGTAGGGCAGTGAGTTAGTGGAAATGTTAGACAAAATTGCTTAATGGTATTTCTTTTGGTGCTTTACATTCTGAGTTCAAATCCTGCCAAGGTCAATTTTGCCTTTCCTCCCTCCAATCTGATCTGGCAAGGTTTCTACAGCTGGATGCCAACCATTCCGAGAGTGAAGCGGGTGCTTTTTACATGCCACTTGCACAGGAGCCACACGGGACTGGCACATGCCTCAAAATTGCTGGGCCTGAATCCTGCAACAGACCAGCATACCATTCAGGAGGAATGTTATAATCTAGGTGTCACTGATGTACCATGAAAACCTAGCAACCAACTTTAAGAGTCCTAGGACTAAAAAAAAAAAAAAAATAATAATAATAATAATAATAAATAAAATAAGAGAAAATTTTTAAACCAACAATGTATCATCTGTTTTTGGAAGTTAGTAACAAAGAAGAACAAGGAAAATGAACAACTTACGCGCAAACAAATATGAATATTGCCATGAAACATCGTATACACTTTACTTCCCGATGCTTCTTCTTTTTCTTCTTGCAACAAATGCAACAGATGTATAAAAACATCAACAGCTGGATTATAACAGCCCATCCGACAAATACACCAGTCCAAAACAGCAGTGTCTGTAAAAAACAACAAAAAATGCATTTAGATTAATTATAAAATTAATCTATAAATTATTATTAATATTATCATCATCATCATCATCATTATTATTATTAAGGCGAAGAGCTGGCAGAGTAGTTATCATGCAAGGAAAAATGCTTGGCAGCATTTCACTCATCTTTATGCTCTGAGTTCAAATTCTGCCAAGGTTAACTTTATCTTTCATTCTTTCAGGGTCAATAAATAAAGTATAAGTGAAAAACTGGAGGGTTGATGTAATCAACTAGTCCCCTCCCACAAAATTTCAGGCCTTGTACTTTTAATAGAAAGGATAATAATAATAAAAATAATAATAAAAATAATAATAATAATAATAATAATAATAATAATATTATTATTATTATTATTATTATGATTATCATTATTATTATTATTATGAGTTGGTAGAATCATTAGAATGCTTGACAAAATTTCTTAGAGGCATTCGGTTTGTTTTTATGTTCTGAGTTTGAATTCTGCTGAGGTTGAC
>NC_068985.1:98095687-98098896 GCF_001194135.2 Octopus bimaculoides | reverse complement strand
CTTAGTGCAGCTCCCTGGCTTTCCAGCTCCTGTCAAACCATCCAACTCATGCCAGCATGGAAAAATGGACGTTTGATAATGACGAAACTAAAGTACCAGTTAAATTCTGGGACCAATATAATTCGCTATATTCTTCTCCCAAATTCTACATTTCATTACCACCACCACCACCACCACCACCACTGCTACAATTACTACTTTGATTTTGATTCAACTTTGCAAATTTTATTTTAGTTCATGAAAACTTTTTTTTTAATTTATTTTGATTTGATAAAATTAACTTCAAATAACATTCTCATTAGTATAGACTGAGGAAACTAAGTATGAATGGGTAAAACATGTTAATTCTAATTTGGTTTGTCTCTAAAATAATTCTGACATTAAAAACTGGAGGGAGAAAGAGAGAAAGATCAATGAAGAGAGAAGTTAATGGAGAAAGAGAGAACAGAATGAATAGAAAGGGAGAGTTTATGTCTGACAACCAAATTATTGAGATTTCTGTCTCCACAGGAAATTACACACTAGTGGTTTCTAGCTTTTGAGAACTTTACCAAAAGCAATGTTATTACACTTGACATCTGCAAAGCCTTTGGCCATATTCTTTATGAGAAGCTTCAAATCAAGTGGCTCACATGTAGAACGCACCCACCTCTTGGATTACAAGGTCTCTACTAGACTACTTCAATACAATGTGTCGGTGAGACCCTCTATAATCCATATCCTTTTGTCTGATATGCAACAGGGCTTCTGTACACTCTTCCTTTTTTGCATAAACAGCCAACATAGTGTAAATTCCAGTGAAACACACTTGTAAATCTATGAACAAAGACAATAAAAAATATCCTAGCACTAGTGCTGATACCACAGAAAAAGCACCCAGTACATTCAATAAAGTGGTTGTGATTAGAAAGAGTTAAGGTTAGCCATAGAAAACCTGCCGAAACAGAAATGGGGCCTGGTGCAGCTTCCAGCCTTGCCAGCCCCTGTCAAGCCATCCAACACGTTCCAGCATGGGAAGCAGACATTAAATGATGATGATGACAATGATGCTTCAGTCGCTCTAACACAGGTATTAACACTTATCAGAAAAATACAAAACACAATACTATCTATTCCTAAACAAAACCTTCAATAAACTTCATAAACTAGAACTCACAGTCTTTGATTTCTTAAAGTTCCTCCAACAAAAACTGAAAAGGCCTTTTTTAGTCTATCTATTGATGTAATGTCTTTATAGACCCATTAAGGTCTATAGCGAAAAATTTATCTGTGTGTGAAAGAAAATGGAAAGGATCTGCATACGGTGCTGTTAACGGACATTTAACATCATTGTGCACAAAAACATGAGTCCAAGAAGTAAAGCTTCCTTCAAGGCAGAGTTAGAAATATAATTGTCAAGTAAGAGGTGGTTTAAACATGAGTGATATATTCAAAACTGGTAAAACTAAGAATTGTCAAGGATAAATTAAATTTATTATTGTTACTGAATATGTTAGTGTTATATAATCTCCAAACGGTTTCGCTGCCATTTATTTATGTACTTTGATTTCTTTATCCATCAGTTTCTACTAAGATAGAGACAGGAATAAAATTAATAATAGAGAAACGATAATAAAACTTTGGAAACAGCAATTCCACCATAACTTACATGGAAACCATGAGCATGCTTTCAAGGGAAATAATAAGAGAACGACTTGAAAGTTAACATAAGATCGTAATACTTCATGTAAAGTAAATATAATAAATAATCCAGAATCCTTGTCTGGTATCCGAACAATCCCAAAATTTAATCAGTTTGTGCCAGTCACGAGGCCAGACATCCCTGAAAGTTTCACCCGAATCCATCCAGCGGTTCTTCAGATATCTTGTCCATGGACAAACAAATAAACATGACTGAAAACAATACCTCTGCCTTTGCTAAGGCAGAGGTGTAATAATCTTTTCAAATGTCCATTTAATAATGATTTCTATGTTGAGGTTAACCAAATGAATTTTCATGTTATGAGATTTTGATTGAGATTTTAATTAAAATACGAACACTTAAGTATGGTTAGGTCTCAGGCTGGTTGGTATGGAAAGAGTTAAAGGTGGGTGAAGCGGGTGGCTATATTTAATAATTTGATACTTGCTTTAGAATGGCAAAACTGGAGTAGAAACATTATGGTGGTGGGGAGGTAAATATGCCGGAGGGTCACGGGTGAAGAATTGCAAAGAATAAATGATGTAGATAGGAAAGAGAACAATGATGATGTAGGAAGGCTTGATGGTGGGAAAGCAGAGAGACATTGAAGACTAGAATAGATAAAGAACGGTTAAAGTTTGGCCTGCTGCCATAAGGGAAGAAAGTAGAGCAGCTTGTCACTTCTGTCTTAATTATGGTTGGTGTGTGTGTGTTTGAGAGAGAGAGAGAGAGAGAGAATGAGTGAGTAGGTATGTCTGTTACTGTGAGTGTGTTAGTGCAAACATTGTATTTGTGTGGAGAGGTGAGGTGATTGTGAGGTGATTGTGAGAAATGATATTAGATTGAGATCCTACAGTGAAAATTAAGAACTGATTAGCTTCTCATAGAAGAGAAGAGGGGGGTGAGAGAGGGAGGGAGAGGAGAAAGAAAAGGGCGAGAGAGAGAAAAGAAAAGAAGAGAGAGAGAAAAAGAAAAGAAGAGAGAGAGGGGGAGACAGAGAGAGAGAAAAAGAAAAGAAGAGAGAGAGGGGGAGACAGAGAGAGAAAGAGAAATACAAAGAGAGAGAAAGAGAAATACAAAGAGAGAGAAAGAGAAATACAAAGAGAGAGATACAGAGAAAGAAAGAGATGGGGGAGATACAGAAAGAGAGATGGGGAGAGAGAGACAGAGAGAGGGACATAGAGAGAGAGACACACATACAGACAGAGAGAGAGAGAGACGGAGAGAGAGAGACAGACAGACAGAGAGAGAGAGAGAGAGAGTGAGAGACACAGAGAGAGAGTGAGAGACACAGAGAGAGAGAGAGAAAGACAGAGAGAGACAGAGAGAGACAGGCAGAGAGAGAGAGAGAGAGACAGAGAGAGAGTTAGGGACTGAATGAGTGAGAGAGAGAGTAAGAGAGCAACGGAGATAGTAAGAGAGAGACAGACAGAGAGAGAGAGAGACTGAAAAAGTGAGAAAGAGTAAAAGAGCAACGGAGATAGTGTGTGTGAGAGAGAGAGAGAGAGAGAGAGAGAGAGAGAGAGAG
>NC_068985.1:98094649-98095406 GCF_001194135.2 Octopus bimaculoides | reverse complement strand
GGAGGGAGGAGAGAGAGAGAGAGAAAGAGAGAGACGGAGGGAGGGAGGGAGAGAGAGGGAGAAATGGGGAGATACAGAGAGAGAGATAGGGAGATACAAAGGGAGGCATGGAACAAAAGAGGCAGAGAAAAAGAGAGGCAAAGAAAGAGAGGGAGAGATGTAGGGAAGAGAAAGATAGAAGGAGAGATATATAATGAGAGAGAGAGAGAGATGTAAATTCGAAAAGTACAGGTGACCTTTGTGTATTTCTATACTCAAAGACACTCCTAAAGTGATTACCCTGCCTTAATTTAAGGCACAATAATGCATACAAGACTATATTATCCAGAATGTAGGTCTATTTTTCTTAAAATGGTTGAGGATGATAGGAGGGAAATTTGGCTGCTATTATTAACAAATCAAGAGACTATATAGTAAAACCCCACCTCCTATACTGTGGAATGATACATGACATATTTTACAGATCAGTAAACAGGTCTTTAATGAGCCATGAAGTGAGGCTAGGTATGTTTATGGTTGACTGATATGATGCCTTAAGAGAGAAGACATTTCTAAAGATTTTGTTTCATTTGAATGAAATATTTTTAAACATTTGTCTTTTTATTTAAAATTTCATAGACACTAACTTTTTTTTCTAAACAAACTAAAATTGAATTTGATTCAAATTCCAATTATTTTCTTTTTCTTTTAATGAAACCATATTTTTATTATTCATCATTTAATTTCTCTTTTCATAGCAATTTTTTTTTTTTTTTTC
>NC_068985.1:98080087-98094639 GCF_001194135.2 Octopus bimaculoides | reverse complement strand
CCATGAAGTGAGGCTAGGTATGTTTATGGTTGACTGATATGATGCCTTAAGAGAGAAGACATTTCTAAAGATTTTGTTTCATTTGAATGAAATATTTTTAAACATTTGTCTTTTTATTTAAAATTTCATAGACACTAACTTTTTTTTCTAAACAAACTAAAATTGAATTTGATTCAAATTCCAATTATTTTCTTTTTCTTTTAATGAAACCATATTTTTATTATTCATCATTTAATTTCTCTTTTCATAGCAATTTTTTTTTTTTTTTTCAGTTTTAATTCCTTCTCCCACTATCAGTTGAATCAGTTTTATCAAACCTAAAATTTCAAATGAAAACAGGAAAACAATTAAAGAACAGGTGTATCCCAGTTACCATTCTCAATTAGAACCCTTAACAGTCAAATTCTTCATCTACACCCCTGTACCTCACAAAGCCAACTCATTAATTTGACTATTGGCATGTTTTCTTATATTTACACAAGATCCACATACCTGCAGGAGTTATCAGGTGGTTAAATCAAATCCTTTACATGTCTGGTGCTTGTTTTCATAAAAATCAGAGGGATGAAGAGCAAATTTTCCTCCATTATCATCATTATTTAACATCCACTTTTCCAGACTTGCGTGGATGCACAATGGCCCAGTGGTTAGGGCAGCGGACTCGCGGTTGTAGGATCACGGTTTCAATTCCCAGACCGGACGTTGTGAGTGTTTATTGAGCGAAAACACCTAAAGTTCCACGAGGCTCCGGCAGGTTATGGTGGCGAACCTTGCTGTACTCTTTCACCACAACTTTCTCTCACTCTTTCCTCCTGTTTCTGTTGTACCTGTATTTCAAAGGGTCAGCTTTGTCACACTCTGTGTCACGCTGAATCTCCCTGAAAATTACGTAAAGGGTACACGTGTCTGTGGAGTGCTCAGCCACTTGCACATTAATTTCACGAGCAGGCTGTTCTGTTGATCGGATCAACTGGAACCCTCGTCCAGACTTGCATAGGTCAGATGGAATTTTTTGCAGTCAACAACCCATCATCTACTTCCAAAGTAATATTTTCCAGAATTAGCATGGACGACTAGAAACAAACATCACTTGCAGGATGGTTGAGTGCATTTTCAACCATCACGGGATATCCAAGACAAGGGTACATATACAGGCACTCAGATATAGATATGTATGTACAGCGGGGTTTCTTTCAGAGTTGACATTAAGTACTCAACTGGTACTTAATTTATCAATGTAATTGACTTCCACCTTCTCCCAAGATTTCAGGTTTTATGTATAATAATAATAATAAATAAAGTAATAGTTTCCTTAAAGGGGTGGGTCATTCTTCCCTTGAAAGTTCATATATCAATCATCAAATATTGCTTCTGAGTTTAAAAAATCATATAACATTGGTGAGAGTGGAGTACAGAAGAATTTAAGTGCAATCTTGGTGAATGAAACCCTAAAAAAAAAATCTATTCCATTTTCCCATAGATGTTGATGACACAACTGTAAAAGAAATTTCATTTGATGCATGAGCTGCCTTTAAAAGACCTTTAAAAAAAAACACTAATTTCTAAAATTTCATAATATAATCCTATTAATTTGTTGCCAAATTCTTTTCCTGAATACAAAATTCATGGAAATAGTTTAATTGAAAGTCAAAAGCTGAATGAATCACTGCCTTAACAAAAGACTTCTCTGACTTTAACAGACTTGGTTCCAATTATTCTACACAAAACAATAACATAAAAACTCAAATTTATACACCTTCGATTACAGCATGCGCCACTATTTCCATTGATATGTTTTTACATTATTTTTTCATCAATGAAAACAGTCATAAGTTCTTCAATTCATATATTTGCATTTCACTAATCAAAGATGAATTAATTTTTTATCAAACTCAGTTTGGGTCTTTTATTGATTATTATTATTATTTTTTTTTTTTTTTTTTTTTTTTTTTTTTATTGGTGGGGTGGTTAACAACAATTAGCAGCAAGAGGCAATTTACATTTGATATTCTTTATAAAAATGTCAAGTGTTGACACCTGTTGCTCACATTCCACACAAAGATCAGATTCCCGTACATAAAAGAGCCAATCTCTAGCAAATCAATAAATTAAATTTTAATTTACCAGGGCCGATTGTAGTAGAAATGTTACCAGAAATATCCAAATGATCATGAAAACAATATCAAAGTGTTGCTTGCATCTCTCCATCTCTCTCTCCATCTCCATCTCTCCCTCTCCCTCTCCCTCTCTCTCTCTCTCTCTCTCTAACATATATTGGTTAAATATTATCATTGTTATTTTCAAATACTAAGAGCCATTATTAATTCATTGTTCTGCACAACATGCACAAAACATTGATCCGGATCTTAATATATGTTGTTTCCCAACTGACAATATATTGATCACAGCCTTTTGCAGAGATTACTTTATATTTTTGTTAATTACTTTATTTATTACTTCCATTTTATCAATTAGTCTAAGCAGTTGACATCCGTAGCATTTTCAAGTGAGGATTAAGTAGACAGTTCTAGCAAAGATTTCAAATTTGGCCACAAACAAACTAAATTTGAGGTTGGTGGCCACTGGATAGTACAGTAGTAATTCTCAGAAAATGAAACATGAACCATTTTGGAGCTGCAGTAGGAATGCACAGAAATCATTAATGCCATGAAGAGACAATATAAAGCTATACTAAATTAAAGGCAAATTGGATCAACATAGTATTATGATATAAAACCAATGTATTATAAAACTCTTTTCTTTGTGTCGATACATACATCAGAAATCAATTCCACAGAAGAATACTGTGCTATAAATTGTGATCAATGAAACAAAATGGTTAGGAATTATATTAATATTGAAACCTATTGAACTCTTAATACCAATATGCCCGAGATAATCTCTGACTCTGTGTTACACTACACCATGCTTTAAAATGATCATATTTAAATTAATAATATTCCATCATAATTTAAAGTCAAAATCTTTTATGTTATATTTGAAAGACCAGATTAAAAATGAAAATGTTTATTGTTTCACTAGATCACTGTGATGCATTTCATTAAAAATAGTCATGAAAGAAGTTATCAGACTAAAATATTGTTCAGAGTTAAAATAAAACACACTTTGGGAAAGTAGAAATCACTTAGCAGCATGACTGAATTTACCTTTGAGGAAACTAATGCTTAGAGCCTACAAAATATTTCCATAATTTCATTTGAAAAAAATCAATAGAATCTTGTCAAAATGTAATGATAGAAACTCACCTAACACTAGCTTCCGGTTTCTTTATATTATTGTTATGCAGTGTTTTTTTAAAAACAATTTCAGAACCATATTAATAGTATAACACATTATGTAAACCAATTTATTTCGAAATTAATCAAGAATTGGCAGGAATTAAGCAAAACTCATAATCAAACTGGTGTTTGGAATATGATGAAAGGTATCTTACATAGAATTGTTACAGATTTTAATTTAAATAGTAGACTTTGTATTGCAGAACTACAGGTAGTCCCAGGTGAGAATATTAAAAGGATTGAAAAATATATCACTCCCCAAATATTCATTAGTACCCACTAAATATTCTTTCATCAATGCTCAACATTTTTATAATTTCATATTAATAACACTAAAACAAATATGGATATTTTGATAGTTTTAACAAATTGTCACAGAAGAATTTATCATTGTTAAACATCTAGAGCAGTGACATTAAACTTATGACATGCATGCTAGCAGTAATATACCATGCAATTTTGGGTAACATGTTGGATATGGAAAAAAAATGCTTATAGATAAGCTTTTTATAACATAATATTGCAGAGAGATTATCATTTAAAAGTAAAATAGATGTATACAAATGAGTGACACTCCAACAGCAGAATTAAAGACATTAGAATTTTGACAGATTAATAACACCTGACATCACAGATCATGAGCCACAAATGCTAATGCCATTTGACAAGCAAAAAAGAACAGCCATATTTCCTTTAAATCTTACTATACCAACATAAGAATGGGTTTACACATTACATTCTGTAGTTTCATATACATTATATTTGAAAAATAAACAAAACAGATATCTTAGATCACAGGGCTGTTCAATCATGGCTTACCTGGGCGCAAACAACAACAAAATACCTGGGGCCTTTAGGAACATCTGGCCCAAGACTATAAAAAAAATATTTACAACAATCTTCAGCTCAATCTCAAGAACATACGACAGGATTTTTCGACATTCTTAATGACAAGGTAATTGTTTGCATATATATTCTCTTGATGTAGCAATTCTAGAACCCAGATAACAAACCCCCAACACTAAATTTATATTGCTGCATTATAACTTAATTAGGTCCTTTGAATATTGTAGCAGTTAAGCCAAAGAATCAGCAATGGATAATGAGAATTCTTTTAGAACTAATTAATTTAAAGAGGTGAATTAACATTCAGCAAAATTACACAACTTATTCTAGCATGGGAAAATTCTCGTCATCATTGCCATCATCATTTTGACACCCACATTTCCATGCCTGCCTAAGTCTGATGGAATTTACTGGAGCACATTTTCCACAGCCCTCACCTGTTTCCAAGCAAAGTAATATTCTTCCATGACCAAACGGGCTTCTTTCAGTTTCCATCTACCAAATCCACTCACAAGGCTTTGGTCCGCCCGAGGCTATAGTAGAAGACACTTGCCAAAGGTGCCACGCAGTGGGACTGAACCCGGAACCATGTGGTTCGTAAGCAAGCTACTAACCACACAGCCATTCCTATGCAGCTAGTAATTATTTTTATAGGGAGTGATCTTCCTGCAACTAAACAACTTGCAATAAAGTAGGGTAGAGACCATGTAGTTACCTAAGTTCATTGAGGCAAATAATATACACTTAATGTAAGGGCTATAGAAGTAATAATGTTAGAACTCTTGAACACGTGGTCAACAGTCTCTCCCGCTGAACCTTACAGCCATGGTATCAACTGATTGATAAAGATCAATAAAGAATAATTGTGAATATAGCCAAGGAAAGATTATAGTGAATAGTTGCTGTGTACTAATAAACTTTAGTAGTCTAGTCAGAGCTGAAACATATTTAGACAACATCTGAGCTCTCTTGCAGCTTATTCTGTTCAAGCCATTAAGTCATACAGCCTTGACATACTTCACGATGTAAACAGCTCTGTAGTTGATGTTGTTGTTCTTGTTGTTATTGTCATTGCTACTATTGTTGTTGTTACTGTTGCTACTGCTTGCAACAATAAATGGAAGACAGATTCTAAGAAAGATATGGCAAAAAAAGATCATCAGGTGATTACAAATAAGATAAGATAAGATGTATACAGTGGATGATATGTTGATGACATTTCATCTGTGCAATGAAACAGAATTATGTATATGCATGCCATAGCAATCCCATTAAAAAAACATCTTAATGTCTTTATTACGTGCTGGCATGGGTTGGACGGAACTTTACCGGTACAATATCTCACAATTTGTTGCCATCTTGTCATCTCATTCTTGAAGTTTAGCTACCCGAGATCATCTACTACTACTACTACTATCACCATCACCACTACTACCACCACCACCACCACCACTACCACCACCACTACTACCACTACCACCACCACTACTACTACCACCACTACTACCACCACCACTACTACTACTACCACTACCACCACCACTTCTACTACCTCTTTCACGGGTTTCTTCCACTTGGATCATTTTGCATTACATTATCCAACTGACACCTTCCACATGCATCACATATCTGTACCAGCTCAGTCTTCACTTGAAGATGCCCCAATCTTATGCTGGCTACTATGATTTTGGAACATCCTTCTCTACTGCTATTTTGGTCACCAAGATAGTGAAAGCCATCAACTACTTCAAGGAAACCCAATAGGTACTACTCTTTTTACGCTTTTACTTGTTTCAGTCATTTGACTGCCACCATGCTAGAGCACTATCTTTAGTCGAATAAATCAACCCCAGGACTTATTCTTTGTAAGCCTAGTACTTATTCTATCAGTCTATTTTGGCCGAACCACTAAGTGACAGGGACGTAAACACACCAACATCAGTTGTCAAGCGATGATGGGGCGACAAACAGACACAAACAATATATATATACGACGGGCTTCCTTCAGTTTCCATCTACCAAATTCCAATCACAGTAACAGCCTTGTCTTCTTTCCTGCAAACTATCACTTCTGTTTCTGCTTTCACAGTTGGAATTTATTCGCTAATCCAGAGCTGACCAACCTCAGGTCCACGGGTCGCACGTGGCCTGCAGACTTTTATCTTGCAGCCCGCTTGATACTTTCTTGAAGTATTGTGTTTAATTTCAAAATAAAATTGTTTGCACAAGACATTTGTTTCAAAATAAATTTAAAATTTAAAAGTGGCAATAAAGCAATAACCTACAATTTTATAACAAATGAAAAGTATGAAAAATTCTTGATTCTGTAATTTGATTATTTGACTATTAGTACATAAAATATACAAGCAGCCCTCAAAAAACTTCTGTGATTAAAGTGGCCCATAATGTAATTCCAGTTGGCCAGGCCTGCTCTAATCCTTTGATAGATACACCTATGACAACTAAACCATCAGCATGCAGGAGTTTTCGTAGATGGATAGTCTTCAACTTCTCTTTTATGGTCAAGAGAACTATAGCAGCACTAACATACTATGAATATTAGGATTAGTTTTCAGTGACCTGACTCCTGCTTTTGGCACATTTTTACAGCAAAACGCCCTTCCTATCACAAACCACTTTACAGTATGGACTGAGTATATTTTATTGTTTCACATACATGAGAGGAGTTGTCTGACAAGATTGAAGTACCACAATTGTATCAGCTTTTGGGAATTTCTTCCCCTACTAGAATTACTGCTCCCTTCTGTGACTTGTAGATGGTGTAGAGCAGGCCTGGCCAATTCAAATTACATTGTGGGACACTTTAATCATAGAAAGTTTTTGAGGGCCACTTGTATACTTTATGTATTAATAGTCAAATTACAGCATCAATAATTTTTCTTACTTTGTGTTTGTTTAAAATTATAAAATTGTAGGCTATTGCGTTATTGCCACTTATGAATTTAAGATTTATTTTGAAACAAATGTCATATACAAATAATTTTATTTTGAAATTAAACACAATACTTCAAGAAAATATCAAGTGAGTCACATGTAGCTCGTGGGCCTCAGGTTGACCAGCCCTGGTGTAAAGTGTATAACTATGAGCCCTGGTGTAATGTGTATAACTATGAGCCCTGGTGTAAAGTGTATAACATTCTACTCTGCAATCTGGAGCAGATTTCTGGAATGAGGCTGTCTCCAAGATACTAAGGAAAGAGTAGGTCAGGAAGGGATACACAGTAAACTGAGAGAAAAAGCCTCATTATTGACCAGATATATTATTTTAAGAAATAGCAAGTCACATATCAATATAGGGGTGGCAAGCAAGTGGGTTGAGTGTGAAGGCCAGCACAAGTTGCAGTTGAATATCCTAAACACAGAATGTGTGTTCTCCCTAAGCAACCAAGAAGGATTAGCAATGCAGTAACAGAAACAATTTCATTTGCTGAAACCTAACAGATGCCTCACAATGATTTCGCTAACAAAATGCGAGAGAAATAAATATACCTTCCTCTAGAGATAAACAAATATGACATATTTACTTGCTTCAATGTATTTTCAGTTGAAGAGAGAGAGAAAGAGATATAGGAATAGAGAGAAGAAAAGAGGGATACAAGAATTGTTCATATGATATTCCAAATGGAGAATATCTATAATTCTACAGCACTGTGTGGCCAGTGCAATGGTAATATATCTGTGCACAGTGCTGTGACAATATATGTGCAATGTAGCTGTGATTGTAATGTAGTATGCATTATGTAGTTGTAATATATGTAATGGCAGGCATGATAACAGATAGGTGAAAGAAAACAGCAAAAAAATATATGAATTTAATAAAATAGCTGTAACTCCTATTTGCAGTTTCTAAGTCTTCGCTATGATTGTGAAGCAAATCTTTTATTAATTATAAATTTCATATAAACACATTTCAAGCAGAGATAATTCTGTGAGCTGATTATATCAAACATACACAAAAAAATGGAAAGAAAACACATTTGATTTTGGAAAAAACCTTGTAAATACATTTTGCCTAAGCAGGAAGGTTTATTTGTTAAAGCAGCTGTAAAAACATTCAGTGGATCCCCATACTAACCCCTATTCGCAATCCTTTTCCTAAAGAATATTGGATGGTAGGATGGTCACAAACAGAAAAACCTTTGATCAGGTGTCAACTTAGTCAAGGGTGGAAACGAACAATAACAAGATGAGGCTTAAATTCCAAATGTCATGGTCCTTGATCACAGACTTTGTAAACTATTGATTATAGGTCAGCTCAGTCAATGCCAACATGTGGCTTACATATATCAACATGTATAATATTTACACATAAAAATGCTGATCCCCAAATTTATGAGACTTAGAAAAAATAAATGAAACCAAGATGTCCCTCCTTAGGTTCAAAAATAGAAAAGGAAAACGGAAGTGATTCTATAATTAGTATTGTATAATTAGTAACTTATTAGAAGTAATATTCTTTAGAAAAAGTAAATAAAAACAACATGACAGTTGTAAGTTTGTTATTTATATAATTGACTACATCTTAACCATGATACTGAGAGAAAGTGAAATAACAAAAAATAGGCCAGTTGGCAGTCATTGCTGTTTTGACGGTGAAATATTATATCTAAGTGGAATTTTAAAATATGTCCCCAACATGTGGTGACTGGTTTCTTGTGTATTCACCTCACCACTAACACCCATCTTTCCTCAAAGAAAATTTTAACATTTTGCAAAATAAGTAAATAGCAGTGTAATAGCAATACCATTTTGCCAAGAATAGATTTGAATTTGGTGCAGGGTGTCTGGTATATTTTCAAGTTAAACGGGAAGAACAGAGTGAACCCAATGGAAATGAAAACAATCTGGTTGGAACATCTGAAACTGGGTCTGTGGCAATTCAGAGTTAATCCAATCAAAAATATCACCTCATTATGATTTGTCCATGTAATAATGCCATTTTGACCTCATTGAAAAGACTTGCATTACATTCAAATCACAGTGAAACAATATATATACATGCCCACACATGTATATTTATTATATTTTAAATAGTCAAACCACTGATAGCCTTTACACTACTCACTCAGGTTGCAAGTATTAATTTCAGATTTCACCCTACCTTCTTAAAAAAAGCTAACTCCAAAATAATTCCTGATATACAAAAATGAAGATAAACATGGCTAGAATGCCTTTAATCATAGATCTACAGTATTGCAATTGATCTTGGGTTAAATAAGGGCAACAAACACAGACTGAGCTAATATAATGAGGATGCATAAGTAATCACCAAGTGTGATATGTCTGCTGAATTTGGGTTGATTTGGGACTAAATAACGAGTTTCTAACAATATTCCTTTTGATATCAACCCACCCAAGACCGCCTCTGGTTATATGATACAAACTTCCTGTTTTAAATCGATCTAAATTAAAACCGTTCACCAAAATTCCTTGTTAATCTATATTCCAAACACCTGCTTAATAATGACAAAGTTATTTTACTGAACCCTTCCTTATTTTCTAAATAAACTGAAACAAGGTTGTGTATTTCAACAGAAATACGATAACAAAAGAGTTAATTGTAATACATTTTATCTAAGTCAATGGTATAGCAAGGAGTCTCAGTGGCGAGGGGTAAAGACACTAATTAGCAGGTATGATAGATCAGATATTTTATGCCTGTCCACACCTGCATCTGGAAACTTTTTTTTTTTTTGTACTTGTTATTTTTATCCCTTCCATTCTATTTTGATGACTTATCTGGTACAACAAAGAAAAACGTCTTATTCATGTTAGGAAAAAAATTATCCAATTACCATTGCAAGGGATAATGCTAACAAGTGACTTTTTATTTTGTTGCTAATTCATTCAGTATCAATGGTTTGATGTTAAATGATTTTGTTTACTCTTACTGGTTGGTTCTAGCCGAGGCTGTAGCTCTGTGGAGATGAAGGAGTGTGTACACTGCCATCTTGGTGTTTGCTTAAAAGCTATCCACAAAGGAAAAGAACAAGAAATGGAAGGAGAAGGCGCAGTTGAAGTGAGAGGCTAACGTTTATTAACAAGGAAAATAACGGTTTATTCTGAAATGCTTCCTGTAGTGAATATAGATGACTGGATTAATAAACAGGTTAGAGCGGAGTCACTGAGGAAGAAACATGAAGGAGTGAGTGACAGAGATCTAATGTGAACATGTGAGTGAGTGAGTGAGTGAGAGAGAGAGAGAGAGAGAGAGAGAGAGAGAGAGAAGACATACGCTCACACACACACACACACACACACACACACACACACACACACACAAAGAAACACCCAAGAAATGATCAAGCAAAACAAAAGAATCAAACCGCCTCTTTAATATAACCATTAATCCAAGGTTTTGGCCATTCAGTGCAGTAATTTAGACAAATATTTAGGTTCACTGAGTACAATCATTAAAACTAGATGGTTAGTGATGTTTGATGAGCAGTTTTTATTGTATTCTGGTATCATAGAGAAAGAGGAACAAGTTCAATTCAAGTTTACAACCAAATATTTACAGTTTGTTGACTAATAAAGGAGAAAATAGAAAAAGAGCAACATAAAGAAGAGATATGTATGAAGAATGGCAGGATCAAGATGATAACTAGTTTTATGGTCAGTGGTATTTTTATAAATATATTCTTGTAATTAACTGCTGCATTTATTCCAAACAAAGATTATATTCTTAAACTTTAACATGACTTTAACATGAAGAGAAGAATGAAATTAAGCAATGGAAAACAAACAGGTTTTCTTAAAAGTCACAATAATAATAATTCATTCTTAAAAATGTTGAAAACAAGACAATAATTGTTTAACACTTTTGTTACCGCATTTCTAGAGAAATACACAGCCTTTGTTTCGTTTGTTTTTAAAAATAACAAAGAATTTCATCAAATAAGTTTGTTATTATTAAGCTGAGGTTTATCTTTTATCCTTTACTTGTTTCAGTCATTGAACTGCAGCCATACTGGCACCCTACCTTCAGCATAAACGAACATGAACTTTAGATCGCTTTAAAGCACAAAGTTTACACCATCGACCAACCTCGAGGGTAGTCTCAAACTGGTTGGTATCAAAAAGGTTCAGGAAAAGAACTACTAAGATTCACAGAGCGTAGCATCTGTTTAAAGAAAGAGAAGTTGGAGTGTAGTGCTGTGTGGATGAATTTTTGAATCCACTTGTATCTGGTTTCCTTGTTTGAAGTGAATGGAAGAAATTTTCCATAGAATGGAGGACATTAGAAAGAAGTACCAGATCTGGAAAAATTTATACCTACACTAAACTCCACTTGCAAAGACCTGTTGAGGCAAGTGAAATCGAAATCAAACTAAATTCGACGACTGGCACCCATGCCAACGTCATCTCCTTCATTGGACACAAAACTCGGCTTGCGAAGACCTGTTGGGGCAAGCGAAAGCGATATCATGATGGCACCTGTGCCCAGTGTCATCTTCCTGGCACTTGTGCCGGTGGCACGTGTAAAGACATTCAAGCGAGATCGCTGCCAGTGCCGCTGGACTGCCTCCTGTGTAGGTGGCACGTAAAATACACCATTTTGAGCGTGGCCATTGCCAGTACCGCCTGACTGGTCTTCGTGCCGGTGGCATGTAAAAGCACCCACTACACTCTCGGAGTGGTTGGCATTAGGAAGGGCATCCAGCTGTAGAAACTGTCAAATCAGATTGGAGCCTGGTGTAGCCATCTGGTTCACCAGTCATCAGTCAAATCGTCCAACCCATGCTAGCATGGAAAGCAGACGTTAAACGATGATGATGATGATGATGATGATGATGAATTCAGAGCAGAAGCATTTCTGGCATGCAATGCAGTAATTTATGTTTCCCTAAGTTCCGAGCTCAAAGGCTACTAACTTTTGCCTTTATTTCATCTAGAGGCAGTAAAAGAAAGTATCAGTAATATAATGAGATCAATTCAATTAACCATTTCAGCTGTTTTAAAATGTAGCCTTTGGATTCAATTGTGCGTTTTGGGTTATTATTCAATCAGGCAGCAATTCACAATATCAGTTAATGTTCATTTCACTGTTTCGTATATCAGAGGTGACAGATCTAGTCTAGGCATGTAGCTGGGTGCAAGGACACATTATTTATAGGGCTCAATGGGGTCAAAGTACATCTGGCATTCTTGCTAGCCACTACTGGATGAATTTTCATCCCCTCTTTTACATTGCTTTAAAACACATGTTCACAAGAGATGTTATCTTTGGATGAATACCTCAGTAAAATGTATATATATCACATTTGATACCCAAATGATTATTTTAAGAAATAACTTTTTTGAATAAAGTACTGCAGAGTTGATACAATTATGCATTGCCTGGATACATGTTGCTCAGATAGCTACATAAACTGTCTTACACTGATTTACATGTGTGATATGGAGTGCATTACACATGACATGAAGTGTTTTGCACAAAACTATAAGAGAAAAAACTTTTGGAGAAAAATCAATGACTTCTGAGTGAATTGATAGCAAAAAAATGCCTGAAAACTGGAGTAAAGAATTGATATATTGGTGATAGAGGTAATGTATGTGATGATGGGGATGTTGACAGTGGAAATGGTGCTGGAGGTGAAAGTGGCAGTGGAAATGGTAGCAGAGTGGTAGGAATGATGACAATGGTAATAATAGTGAATCATAGTAGTGGTAACGGTACAGATAGTGATGGTAATGGTGATAAAAGTGTCAGGGGTTAAAATGGCAGTAACGCTGACAGTGGTGATAGTGGTGGCAGTTGTGATTATAACAGTGATAGTAGAAACAGTGCTTTGGGTAGCTTGACGGATGAACCTGAGAACTATGCTAGTGTTGTACAAGCTCCTGGTAGTGCTGGTCAAGTCAAAGAATTAAAGGATAGACTAAGATGGACTACCTCTTTCTTAAAGTAAAAATGGGTTTGCATAGGGTCAACAGCTTTATCAAGAGACAAAGCAAAGTTGAAGAAGCATGGATGACAATTCAAAACCAGTAGGACCTTGAAGAGGAAGAAGAGCCCAGAGTTGAGAACAATGGAGAAGATCATCAATGGCCTATGCTCCTTAGGGATCAAAGAGATTAAGTAAAATAGTTGAAATTTAGTAACAATGATAATTATGGCAATATTAGTTATAATCAGGGTGGTGAGCTGGCGGAAATGTTAGCACACCGAGTGAAATGCTTAGCGGTATTTTGTCTGTCTTTATGTTCTGAGTTCAAATGCCACCGAGGTCGATTTAGCCTTTCATCCTTTTGGGGTCAATAAACTAAGTACCAGTTGCATACTGACCCCCTCCTCCACCAAATGTCCCACCTTGTACTTAGAGTTGAAAAGAATATTAGTGATAATTACCAAAATTGAATGAAATGCACTGAATAATAATAATAATGATTGTTTCTGATTTCAGCAGAGTAGGGTAATTAGTCGAAAACATCAACTGCAGTATTAGACAGGTACCTTGTTTTTCATCCTTTTAGGGGATGATATAAAAATAAGTTGACCATAGCAAGATTTGAACTCAGAATTTAAAGAGTTAGACCAAACACTGTAATGCATTTTTCCAGTACTCTAATGGACCCAGGGAGTGAAGAAGCAGTAGATATCTGTGTTGTCTAATAATAGGATAGTGGTTTGGAAATAGTTGTGATAATGGTTAAGGGCAGTCAATAGTTTTTGGTAGTATGGCATCACAATAAATTGCGGGATGGTTAATAGTAGGGTTTGATAGGAGTGTGTAGTGGTAGTAACAGTACTGAGGTAACTGTCATAGCAAGGTGGCATTCATAGTGTTGATGGCAAAAAGGTTAGAACTAATATTGGTACTGATGATGAAGATTGCTCTATAAATATTAGGTGACATTATTGGCCTTTAGATATTACATTAACCCAATATAATTTAGTTGACACTAACAGCTTTTAGTCATTTGCTAACCTTTTAGGCTGTATGTGACACTACAATGACCTTTAGTCATTCTCAGTATTTTACATTCTCTTTCCATTCTACCATCGGTCGGATGTCCAGCTTCCTAGACAAGTCAGTGGATCACATTGCACTTGGCTGTTCTGCTTTTTGCCTTGGTTTCTACTTCAAGATGACCTTCCTAATACCAACCAGTCTGCCCAGTGTATTGATGATGACCAAGACGGTGGAAGGTGAGGAAGTGTGGGTAGGATGGGGATAGAAAGTTCCGAGAACAAGATGGAAGTAATGGAAGAGAGAATATAAATTATTATATGTTGGTTGCTGGAGATAGACTAGAAAACAGCATGTGTATTATGATGAGGGGAAAAGGAAATGACAGGAGAATTCAGTACAATGAAAGGGGAAGTGAAGTAATGAAAATGAGAGAGAGAGAGAGAGAGAGAGAGAGAGAGAGAGAGAGAGA
>NC_068985.1:98078150-98080077 GCF_001194135.2 Octopus bimaculoides | reverse complement strand
GAGAGAGAGAGAGAGAGAGAGAGAGAGAGAGAAAGAGAGAGAGGGAGTGACATTTGTCAACACAAAGTGATTGATGTGGGAGTATGTATGTGAGAGACAGACAGAGAGTGAGAGAGAAAAGGATTGAAGAAAAGAAATAAATATATGTGAGTAGTGGGGCAATGAATACAGACAGCTCTAATACCAATCCTCATTATATAAGCATTGTTATAAAAGGTAGAATGATAAAGGATTCATTATGAAAGGATCCCATTCTACGGTTATGTTACCCTATAAAATGTAACAAAGACTGGTGGCCTTTATGTGCAATACATGCGCACAACAAAATTATCAAGTTATTCCATAAGATTGGATGTGAAATTATTATGACTTCTGGGGGCATTATATTAATCTTATATATTTTGTTGTAACACTATATATGTTTATAGTCATTTACTTGCACCACAGATTGTAGCTGACACCGCAATGGCCTGTTATTTATTAAGTAAATTTAATACTGTAGGTGAATGCAATAACATTTAATTATGAAGTTAACTCTATACATTGTAGCAGTCTTTAGTTAATTTAGCAACTGAAATATCATAGAATTAACATTTACTAACACACAGACCCACCTGACAAGGTGCCAAATAAACACACTCAGCAAGGTCTGTGTCACACAGTTCAGCTTAGCAAAGTCTGTGTCACGTTGAACCATTTAGCAAAGTCTGTCACATTGAACTATTTAGCAAAGTCTGTCACATTGAGCCATTTAGCAAAGTCTGTGTCACATTGAGCCATTTAGCAAAGTTTGTGTCACATTGAGCCATTTAGCAAAGTTTGTGTCATGCAAATCCACAGAACAAAACTCATGTCATGTGGGTCCACATAGCAACGTCTATGTCACACAAATCCATGTAAGAAAGCCCATGCCACACAAATTCACATGACAAAGTTTGTGCCACTCAAATTCGTCTGGCAAAGCCCATGTCACAAGTCTATTTCACACAGGTCCATGCAACAAAGTCCATGTCACACAGATCCACAAAACATGACCTGTACCATACAGGACTATGTAGCACATATTGCTGCACACAATCTATGTTGCACAGATTGCTATAGAAAATGAGTAACACTGATTTCATGTGTGAAATAGCTCTTTACAACAAAAAAAAAAACATTAAAAAAACAACATTAAAAACCATTCAAGTAAAATTGTTTCTGTAAGGGAAAAGAAGAAAAAAAAAAAAAAAAAAAAAAAAAAAAAAAAAAAGGTAAAACTTATGGAATTACTGGAAAACCTAAGTGTAAAAAATTGATTGTTGTATTGATGATAGCAGTATTGGTTTAGTAAATGTACGCTCTTTCTCCGAGTCTTGTATGTAAGGAAGCATATAGATGTTTGTATGTAGATATATGTGTGAGTGTGTGTATGGGTGTAGATACAGTGTTTTTGAGAAAGCAGTCAAGTGTGTATGTTTGTGGAGATGTGTTCAAGAGTGTATGAATATATAAAAGTATATCATTATATGAATATATGATGTTACTGTGTATCTTATGTATTTAGTTTTCCTGTGAAATTTGACTGTAAGTAAAAAATAAAAGTATGTATATGAGCAAGAATGGAATGAGTTACAAGTATGCTCACACATAGATAACAGTGTATTTAAAGAAATTTTACGCAGGAGTGGCTGTGTAGTAAGTAGCTTGCTTACCAACCACATGTTTCCGGGTTCAGTCCCACTGCGTGGCATCTTGGACAAGTGTCTTCTACTATAGCCTCAGGCCAACCAAAGCCTTGTGAGTGGATTTGGTAGACAGAAACTGAAAGAAGCCCATCGTATATATGTATGTATGTATATATATATATATATATATATATATATATATGTGTGTGTGTGTGTGTGTGTGTGAGTGTGTGTGTGTGTGTCTTTGTCCCCCTAGCTTT
>NC_068985.1:98074436-98077958 GCF_001194135.2 Octopus bimaculoides | reverse complement strand
GTTCGGCAAAAGAGACCGATAGAATAAGTACTAAGCTTACAAAGAATAAGTCCCGGGGTCGATTTGCTCAACTAAAGGCGGTGCTCCAGCATGGCCACAAAATTGATGAAGCAGAAATAAAATAAAAACACATAAGTAGAATGAGCCCTTCTGAATAATCCTAAATAAAAAGGGATTAAACTGAGGGCTGGATGGGGGAATAAAAGGGAGGAGGGGAGCTAGCTTTTGTATTTATTCCTCAATAAGATATAACATACACAGCAGCAGGTAAGACTTGACTCAGGTAAATACAACCAGGTAGGTGGTGTATTAGCGTTTTATAACTCCTTTTATATACACTGTCAATAAAAACAAAACAGCTAATTATTATTGTCCTAGATTCATGTGACAATGGGGAGAGAAGGAGGTGAGATCATAGATAGGGGTCACAGCTAAGTGACAAAGGAGAATTAATTCTTTTTACCAAGTGACCAGAAGCGGTAAGGGTTAGGGGGCACTACTGCCCCATACATACACACACTTCCTTGCCCTTATCCAATCAGACCTTTGTCTCAGGACTGAAGCACTGGGGTAGATTGATAGAAGGTCAAAGGAAGAACAAGTCTGCTTCCCCTCCCCCATCACCTGACGGAAGTTCTATACTTCAATTGTCACTCAGTTTACAGATTTAACACCTGGCAGGGGTACTGAAGCTAGTAGTATTATTTTATTCAAATGTTTTCTTAGTCAATCATATTGACGCCCCCCCCCCCTCCTTCCAGCCAGTACTTATTTTAGTCTGGTACTTATTTTATGGATCTACTTGTTATAACCAGAAAGTTATGAGATATAAACAATAAGATTGAGTTTTATTTTCAACCTCAGAAAAAATCTACAGCAGCAGCAGAGGAGGAGGAGGAGGAGGAGGAGGAGGAAGGTGGTGGTGGTGATCATCATCATCAACATCAACATCATCATCATCATTTAATGCCTGTTGTCCATGCTGGTATGGGTTGGACAGTTTGAATGAGCTGGCATGCTAGAAGGCTGTGCCAAGATCCTGTCTGATTTCGTATGGGTTTCTACAGCTGGATGCCCTTCCTAATACCAACCACTCTGAGAATATAATGGGTGCTTTTACGTGCTACCGACATGGGTACCATTTGCATGACACTGGTATCTGCCATGACTGTGATTTTGCTTGGCTTGAGGAGTCTTCTTAATCATGTCATAATGCCAAAAGTTTTGGTCATTGACTCTGTGAGGCCCAACACTCGAAGGGAGCCTGGCCACTTTGCCTCCATGGGGCCCAGCACTCGAAAGGAACTTGGCCACCTCGTGTCTGTGAGGCCCAGCACTTGTAAGGAAGTCAGCCACTTTGCTTCCGGGAGGCCCAACATTCAAAGGTTGATTTTGTTACGTACCACCAGCATGGGTGCACTTGGCTTGATGGGTCCTCTTAGACAATATATTTGGGCTCAACATAAACAGCTGAAACTATTCTTTGCAACGCCACCATGAGTGATACATTATTTGTACCATGTGGAAAATATTCCACCAAATATATCATCCAAATGATATCGGTATTATGTTTACAATTCACCAGGTGACGCTATTGAGTTAGTCATAGCCTGGGCTGATAATGGCTGAAACCAATCTAAGTTATTTAGTTATAACTCTTTAGCCTGTTTCAGCTTGAAAGCTGTGGTCATTCTGGTCACCATTCACACACACACACACACACAATACATACACACACACACACAACACATACACACAACACACACAATATATACACACACACACAACAAACACAATACATACACACATACAACACACACAAGACATACACACACACACGAACAATACATACACACGCACAACACACACAATACATACACACGCACATACAACACACAAACAACACATACACAACACACACAACACACACAATACATACACACGCACAACACACACTACACTACACACACACACACACACACACACACAAGCTTTCTGCTTCTGTCAACCAAATCCCATCACAAAGCTTTGGTCAACCCTTAGAAGACACTGCTAATGGGGCCGTTGCAACAGGACTGAACTCCAAGCCACATGATTGCAAAGCAAGCAGCACATACCCACAACACATACAAACAGCATAACCAGGCCTATACTATCATTCATCTATTTAATAATTTTTCTTTTCCATTCATAAAGTTCAATTTCATAAGACATATAACGTATCACGAACCTGTCTTTGAAATGTTTCCTAATGCCAAATCCATCAGAAGCCATAAAGGATATTTAAGAAATTTCATGCTAACCAAGACCTTGCTTAGATCAAATTCCTTTCCAATTTTCTAATAAAAAGTCACTTTTCCCATAAGGTAGTCGTACCACCCACAAATGCTAGGCTTTCACTAGATGAGGGAATATGTCATGCATGTATAATATATTTACAAATATAAAATTAAACACAAAAATCATTCAAAAATACATTTGCATATAATTAGTTTATTTATCACTATTCCTCATGAAACCCCTAGTGACTTCTCATGGTACCCCTGGCGCTCTCTCGTGGAACCCTGCTATAAAGAATCAAGTTATTCTCTCTGATACTCCTGTTTTATTATATTCTCTAGGCATGGTTGAAAAAAAAAAAAAGTTTCCTTCACAATTACACTTGCCCAAGGTGCCACACAGTGGGACTGAACCTGAAACCATGTGGTTGGGAAGCAAGCTACTTACCACACTACATATATACTCTTTTACTTGTTTCAGTCATTTGACTGCGGCCATGCTGGAGCACCGCCTTTAGTCAAGCAAATCAACCCCAGGACTTATTCTTTGGAAGCCTAGTACTTATTCTACGGGGACGTAAACATACCACCATCGGTTGTCAAGCAATGGTGGGGGGACAAACACAGACACACAAACATATACACACACACATATATATATATATATACATATATACGACGGGCTTCTTTCAGTTTCCGTCTACCAAATCCACTCACAAGGCTTTGGTCGGCCCAAGGCTATAGTAGAAGACACTTGCCCAAGGTGCAAAGCAGTGGGTCTGAACCTGGAACCATGTGGTTGGTAAGCAAGCTACTTACCACACAGCCAAAAAAAAAACTCTTAGAATACACTATTTCTGTTCCATAATGTTTTCTTAGCACTAAGAATGGTAGTCATTTACACCTTTATAATAAAATAGATTTCACTATAAATATAAAAGAAAACAATTTCATTTCTTATCAAAGAAATTTGTTCTTCCAACAGAAAATAATTGGAATATTTCTTTTATAAAATACTGCTGCTGCTGTTTCTGCTTAATAGACCAATATGGTGGTAGAACATTAACAGTTCTTTGTATTGTAGTTCTTTGTGGCCAACATCAATGAAGATGTATAGGAGTGGCAAAGAGTGGATAGATATCTGAGAGCAAAGGGTTAGAGCCAGAGCAGAGATGGTGCTAGAGTGTGAGACAAAGAGACACAGTTTTAGAGAGAGGGGGAGAGAGAGAGAGAGGGGGAGAGA
>NC_068985.1:98071163-98074394 GCF_001194135.2 Octopus bimaculoides | reverse complement strand
GAGAGAGAGGGGGAGAGAGAGAGAGAGGGGGAGAGAGAGAGAAAGGGCAGTGAGGGATAGGTCTAGATAGAAAGTAGAAGGAAAAGGAAAGAGGAGAGGGAGAAGATAGAACAGAGAGAGGAGCAAGGGGAGGCAAAGAGAGAGAAGAAGAGAAAGGAAGACAAAGAAAGGAAGAAAAAATAAAAGTATGACAGAATTCCTGTATAAAAACAAGAAACAATATTGCAATATATATATTCTTTTATTTGTTTCAGTCATTTGGCTGCGGCCATGCTGGAGCACCGCCTTTAGTGGAACAGATTGACCCCAGGACTTATTCTTTGTAAGCCTAGTACTTATTCTATCCGACTCTTTTTGCCAAACCGCTAAGTAACACACCAACATCGGTTGTCAAGTGATGTGGTGAGGACAAACACAGACACACAAACATATACATATATCACGTAAATAGCACCATTTGAGTGTGATCATTACCAGCGTCGCCTTCCTGGCACTTCTGCCAGTGACGCGTTAGAAAACATTCGAGCGAGGTCATTGCCAGTGCCGCTGGGCTGGCTCCTGTGCAGGTGGCACATAAAAAACACCATTTTGAGCGTGGCTGTTGCCAGTACCTCCTGACTGGCCCTCGTGCCAGTGGAACGTAAAAGCACCCACTACACTCTCAGAGTGGTTGGCGTTAGGAAGGGCAACCAGCTGCAGAAACTCTGCCAGATCAGATTGGAGCCTGGTGCAGCTATCTGGCTTGCCAGTCCTCAGTCAAATCGTCCAACCCATGCTAGCATAGAAAGCAGAGGTTAAACGATGATGATGATGATGATGATGATGACAGGCTTCTTTCAGTTTCTGTCTACCAAATCCACTCACAAGACTTTGGTCAGCCCAAGGCTATAGTAGAGGACACTTGCCCAAAGTGCCATGCAATGGGACTGAACCCAGAACCATGTGGTTGGTAAGCAAGCTACTTACTACACTCCTGCGCCTACATATATATACATGATGTTGTTTTACATTTATAATAAAATATATACAAATTATAGAAATAAAAAAAAATATTTATTCAGTACAGCAATGTTCCTACTTTGCAGATTTTCACCTATTGCAGTGGGGTTTTGGAATGTAACACCAGTAAATAGTCGAGCTATTACTGTACACATAATTACAAACTCTAAGCTGAGTGAAATAACTCAGATGCGTCAATGAGTGCATTTGTGAGCATAAACATGTATATGTGAGCACATGCATATATCTGTTCACATACAGGTACATGAGTGCAAATGAACAAGAAAGTGATGATGTGGGCGGGAGTGGGGTCAGGGGTATTAGTTTTAAAGCTTTCAATTAGTTTAATAGCATTTTTTAATTACTTCATTAATTGACATTTTTAAGTTCATATTGGATTAAGAAATTACTGTGGTATTTAATTATCTAGTAATATCTGTAATAATTGCTTTATCCTCTTTAAATTTTTTAAAATAGCATAGCTTTAATCTCACCCCATTCGGACCATAACCATCGTAAATTATTGAATTAAATCCTACTGGTATGTTTCATACTAAGACATCAGCTTGAAGTAACACAGTTCATCTGTTTACATCCATCAGTTGCCAGACTTTGACAGAAGATAAAGCCTTTACATAATCAAATAAACTGTAGGAAATAATCACAAAACTTCCTCCAAATCTCACCCAACCCTTTAAAAACATTGTGTGATAAGTAGCTTGCTTACCAACTACATGGTTCCGGGTTCAGTCCCACTGTGTGGAACTTAGGGCAAGTGTCTTCTACTATAGCCTCGAGCCAACCAAAGCCTTGAGTGGATTTGGTAGATAGAAACTGGAAAAAGCCCATCATATATATATGTGCGTGTGTGTGTGTGCACACGTTTGTGTGACTGTGTTTGTCCCCCCAACATCGCTTGACAACCGATGCTGGTGCATTTACGTCTGTGACTTAGCGGCTCGGCAAAAGAGACTGATAGAATAAGTACTAGGCTTACAAAGAATAAGCTCTGAGGTCGATTTGCTCGACTAAAGGTGGTGTCCCAGCATGGCCACAGTCAAATGACTGAAACCTTAGCCATTAACATGAACCCACAAATACATGTACACAAGAGTTTCTCTTTTGCAATGAAACACTCCTCACAAGTAACACGAAACACAAGAAATTTGAAATAAATAAGTTTACCGTCAAAAGTTATTTCCTTGACATATTTCTGTTTTCAAAACATAATTCCAGTTGTATGAGACATACAACCTTTTAAAATTTGACAAAAAAAAAAAAAAAAAAAAAAAAAAATGCTAATGTTTTAACTTTCTCTGTATAATAACAAAGACATTTCAAGCTGTCTCAATTATCAAATACTGTTGCCGCCGAGGTGCAGGCATGGCTGTGTGGGTAAGAAGTTTGCTTCCTAACTAAAGGATTTCAGCTTCAGTCCCACTGCATGGCACCTTGGGCAAGTGTTTCTACAATAGCTAAGGCCAACCAAAGCCTTAGATTAGATAATCAGAAACTGAAAGAAGCCGGCAAGTTGGCAGAAACGATAGCAAGCCGGGTGAAATGCTTAGCGGTATTTCGTCTGCCGTTACGTTCTGAGTTCAAATTCCGCCGAGGTCGACTTTGCCTTTCATCCTTTCAGAGTCAATAAATTAAGTACCAGTTACGCACTGGGGTTGATGTAATCGACTTAATCCCTCTGTCTGTCCTTGTTTGTCCCCCTCTGTGTTTAGCCCCTTGTGGGCAATAAAGAAATAAGAAACTGAAAGAAGCCCAGTGTTTATGTTTATGTCTCTTTGTCTTGACATCATGTGTTAGTTGCAAATGTATGTCACTGTTATAGAGGCAATGTCATTCATTTCCAATACTCTGTAAAAATATGTCTGGCCACAAGGAAGTATTTCTTTACTTAGAAACAGATGAGGGTTGGCAGCAGGAAGGACATCTAGCCATAGAAAATCTTCCTCAATAAACACCATGTGGCCCATGCATGGAAAGTGATCACTAAAACTATATACATATTACACACACACACACACACACACACACACACACACACACACACACAGTGAGTATTTGGCAATCAAAGTCTGCATGAAGTGTCCTTGTGCCATCAAACAGGGTGGGTTAAAATATTAGCCTTTTCTGTGTTTTTTTAAAGAGTATGAATGGATATAAGTCACATGCGATTGGCATTATGTTATGGGAGTGGATATTTGTAAACACTACATGTAA
>NC_068985.1:98067528-98070916 GCF_001194135.2 Octopus bimaculoides | reverse complement strand
GCAAAACAGAAAAAAAACAAAAAAACAACAAAAAAAAAGAAACAGAAAGAAGCATTTCTTTTTATAGTTCTTGCCAATTACCCCATCCCAAGTTACAATTTTGTATCTAAATAAAAGAAACACAGAGAAAATATCCATTTCTGAACGAGAATCACTGAGAATTGTCCAAATTCACCATTTTTCCCTAACAAGTGGGAGAGTCAGAAATATTTGCTAGATTCAGTTCAAGGACAACCGAAGCTTACTGATGCTGAAACCAGAATCTTAAAAGAAGAAGCAACAAAAAAGACCAAAAAAAAATTATAACAAGTAACAAAACGAGCCAACAAGGGAACATCTATGAAGTAACTTGACCTACTAGAAATAACAGCCAAATTTCAAATCACACCTATAGTCTTAAAAACTGGAAGCACACATTACTGTAGCTGTGAAAATGAAGGGACAGGATTGTGAGGAGTTGAACACCTTTTATCATAGGTTTGTCCATTTTGGACTGATCCTGCACTAAACAACAGCAAGGACTTATTAGAATATAAAAAACTAAATTTGGTATAAAGTGGAAAATAAACAAAATGTTTGTTAACTCCCATGAACAAGAGCGTGTGCTCTTATCAGATTTATTGAGCCAATAGGGTAGCTTTGACAATAGAGGTATACAATAATGTCAAAATACCACAGCATCCCAAAGCCCCCTTGCATGGGTGGTAAAAAAAAGACAGCAATCAGACATTCACATACAAATTTGCATTACTATGTAAGTGACCCTTATAGGAAAAAAATAAAAAGGTTAGGGCAGGAGTTAAATGCTTCCACCTGGAATATGGAAAATGTTAATGTAAAGAAATAGGTCCTTGGTAAGGAAAGCTTAATAATAATTCATTCTATTATAGGCACAAGGCCTGAAATTTTGGAGGGGACAAGTGGATTACATTAATTCCAGTGGCTCAACTGGTACTGGTTTCATTAACCCTAAAAGGATGAAAGGCAAAGCTGACCAAGGTAGAATTTGAACTAAGAACATCGAGATGGACAAAATGTTTCTATGTTTCTAAGCATTTTGTCTGGTGTGCTAACGATTTTACTAGCTCACTACTTTAATGAAACCTTAGTTATAATGAAAGCCAATCAGATAACAGGGTTTTTGAGGTGAATAAAGAGAAATGATGGAGGGAGTGGGGGGGGAGTCATCTAATGTCTGTTTCCATACTGGCATGAACTGGACAGTTTGACAGGAGCTGGCAAGCCAGAGAACTGCACCAGGCTCTGATTGTCTATTTTAGCATGGTCTCTATGGTCAGCTGACTTTCTTTATGCCAACCACTTTAGAAAGTGTACTAAGTGCTTTTTATGTGACACTAGCACAAGGTTAGTTCAAAATATTTATGTTAAAATGCATTTTGTATTCTGGACAGGATTATTTTAAAATCTTAGGAGAAAATCCAACCAGCATTTCATAGTGGTAATCTGTTAAAAGATAAATCATTGATTGATCGATTTAGATTCATTGATTTTTTTTTTTTTTTACATGCCTGCATAAAGCATCAAGGATATACAACAACATTCAGAGTAAAACAAGCACACACACAATCAGATCAATTTATAGTCAAGCCAATGAGGTATCCTGTATGTAGTGACTCTAGCTGCAAGAAATAGCAGCCAAATCTATTTTTAATTGCATCTTACTATCTTAAAAAAGAAATAAATGTTTAATAATCTAGTAATCACTGCTATGCTGACCGAATAAAAGATAGGATGGTCACAGCTGCAATACCTAACCATTCAGAACTGACCTGGAACTCTAAAGCAACAACAAACTATGCTACCTGGCATTCTGTCAGTTACAATGACGAGGGCTCCAGTTGATCCACTGAACGGAACAGCTTGTTCATGAAATTAACATGCAGTTGGCTGAGCATTCCACAGACATGCATACTCTTAACACAGTTCTCAGGGAGATTCAGAGTGACACAATATGTGACCTTTTTAATTACAGGTACAACTCATTTTTACCAGCTGAGAGGACTGGAGCAATATGAAATAAAGTGCTTTGCCCAAGGACACGAGACGCAGCCAGCAATTGAACTCACAACCTTACAATTGCGAGATGAATATCCTTAACCAATAAGCCACATGCCTTCACAAACCTCACACTAGCACAAATTTATCATATTCACACATAAACTTTCATGGAACAGCAATCAGGTTTCACAGACTAAGAGCAGAGATTTTATTTTTATTACCCATTCCACAGGTGAAAGAAGTCAGCCATCTTAACTAACCATAGATTAAACATTTCATGTTTTTTTCATCAAAAAACATTTCATCTCTCTCTTTCAAACCAAGGTTCATTCTTGACTAAAACATTTGACTGCTCTTCCTGACAGTAAAATAAATTATTCTCTTCCCAAACTTTTTATAAATAAATTAATACTGGCTTATTTTTTATTTATTTATAGGCATTGCAAAATCAATACACTCTATCCGCTTTAAATGTCAGATATGGCTAATTGGCTGTGAATTTTAATATGATGGATTTACTGACCACATTGTTTAGAGATTTAATAATAATCCTCATCATTAAGGCGGCGAGCTGGCAGAATCGTTAGCACGCCGGGCGAAATACTTAGCGATATTTCGTCTGCCGTTACGTTCTGAGCTCAAATTCCGCCAAGGTCGACTTTGCCTTTCATCTTTTCGGGGTCGATAAATTAAGTACCAGTTACGCACTGGGGTCGATGTAATCGACTTAACCCCTTTGTCTGTCCTTGTTTGTCCCCTCTATGTTTAGCCCCTTGTGGGCAATAAAGAAAAAGGAAACTATGCGGAAGCCTTTCACAAGTGTTTGTGTGTGTGTGTGTCTGTTTTTATGTTTGTCCCTCACCACTTCTAGACAACCAGCATTGGTTCGTTTATATTCCTGAAACCTAGCTGTTCAGCAAAGTGAACTGGTAGAATGAGAATTGGACTTAAAGTATGTACTGGGGTCAGTTCTTTTTACTATAACCCTTCAAGGTAGCACCCCAACATGTCTATAGCCCAAGGATTGAAACAAGTAATATATACTCTTTTACTCGTTTCAGTCATTTGACTGCGGCCATGCTAGAGCATTGCCTTTAGTCAAGAAAATCGACCCTAGGACTTATTCTTTGTAAGCCTCATATTTATACTATCGGGCTCTTTTGCCAAACTGCTAAGTTACAGGGACGTAAACACACCAGCATCAGTTGTCAAGCGATGTTGGGGGGACAAACACAGACACACAAACACACATATATATATATATGTATATATATATATATATATATAAGCAATGTTAATTCTCTAAATGAAGTATTAACAGTAACTGCACGATAAAGTGTAGTGGCAATATACTACACTTTATATATAT
>NC_068985.1:98065834-98067030 GCF_001194135.2 Octopus bimaculoides | reverse complement strand
GCACCTATATATATATATATATATATATCTCATCATCATCATCGTTTAACGTCCGCCTTCCATGCTAGCATGGGTTGGACGATTTGACTGAGGCCTGGTGAAACCGGATGGCAACACCAGGCTCCAATCTAATTTGGCAGAGTTTCTACAGCTGGATGCCCTTCCTAACGCCAACCACTCAGAGAGTGTAGTGGGTGCTTTTACGTGTCACCCGCACATATATATAGCAGAGAGAGATATGTAGTCTATATAGATGATAGCAGATTACAAAAGCAAAGTGGTTTGGTTACGCAGGTCATAAATTTTAAGAATAAGACAAGTGGCAATTTTTGAATATATTCAAATTTGTTGGTCATTACGGAGGAGATAAGACCCATTTCGAGAAAGTGTATTATAAATGATGGAGAATATAATGGATGTGTTATGGATGTGTTAACTGGAGCATATGTGAGCTGAAAGAGCAGCTGGCCATTAGAAGCATCAGCTGATGTATGTAGGAGAGATGATTGCAGAGCACTGTAAGGAAAGCAGATGATGAAAAATGGGTGAATACGTTATAGAAAAATACAAGTGGAATGGATCTAAATCAGATCTAAAATTTATGTTATATTAAGTTATTTATGATATGGGTTGTCTTAAAAAATGGCGAGGTTAGAATTTAGGATGCTAGATCTCATAGATAAATAACATGGTTTAGCATCATGTATAGCAATATGGTAAACATGAACGGCAGAACTCACCTAACTCATACTAGCCTAGAAAAAAAAAATGAATGCTAAAATGATAATGATGAATTAGGAGGATAGCTCAAACATAAAGAGAAATAGGTCAGGCAAAAAGGAGTATGTACTGAAGCAATGCACATGCATACACACATATGCACATGTACACACACACATATGCACACACAACTACATACATACATACACGCATATATACATGCACTTGCATATACATATGGACACATATACATGCACGATCACATATATTCTCTTTCTTTTACTCTTTTACTTGTTTCAGTCATTTGACTGCTGCCATGCTGGAGCACCGCCTTTAGTCGAGCAAATCAATCCCAGGACTTATTCTTTGGAAGCCTAGTACTTATTCTATCGGTCTCTTTTTGCCAAACCACTAAGTGACGGGGACGTAAACACACCAGCATCGAGGGACAAACACAGACACACAAACACACATAC
>NC_068985.1:98055328-98064275 GCF_001194135.2 Octopus bimaculoides | reverse complement strand
GTGATGATGATGCTGAAGACGTCAGAAGTTTTCATACCCTGGCATACTATACTTACTAAATGCTCACCATATTATTCACCTATAGGTACAGGAGTGGCTGTGTGGTAAGTAGCTTTAGATCAGTCATATCCAATCCAAATATTCTCTGATTTATGTTAAAACTGGCCAGATGTGGCCTTTTACACCTACCCTTTAATGTCATTCTAAAAATATGCAATCACATCACCAAAATTTTGAAGCTACAAGATAGTACATGATTAATTCAAAACAATCTGAATAAATGTTACATTTGACAGAGTAATCTAAATGCTGAAGGGTTAAACTGCAGTTATATCCCAGAACAGGTTACAAGGGTTCTTAGTCTGAGAGCTATATTGCCCTACACCACATGATTACACATGTGACATTAGAGTTTGAAAGGAGATTCCGCTGTTACTTCTAGCAAGTTGATAGCTTGAAGTAGGTGCCAGCAGCAAAGACAGGATGATCAAGTGGCTAAAGTACTTGACTGTTTCTATGCTGAAGTTTGAATTTACAATTAGCAGTGATGTATTTTTGAGCAAAAGGATTTTACTTTACATAAAGCGATGGACACGAAACTCGGCTTGCGAAGACCTGTTGGGGCAAGCGAAATCGTGATGGCACCTGTGCCCAGCGTCACCTTCCTGGCACTTGTACCGGTGGCACGTGTAAAGACATTCAAGCGAGATCGTTGCCAGTGCCGCTGGACTGGCTCCTGTGCAGGTGGCACGTAAAATACACCATTTTGGGCATGGCCATTGTTAGTACCGCCTGACTGGCCTTCGTGCCGGTGGCACGTAAAAGCACCCACTACACTCTCAGAGTGGTTGGCGTTAGGAAGAGCATCCAGCTGTAGAAACTCTGCCAAATCAGATTGGAGCCTGGTGTAGCCATCAGGTTTCACCAGTCCTCAGTCAAATCGTCCAACCCATGCTAACATGGAAGGTGGACGTTAAATGATGATGATGATGATGACGGTGATTGCTTTAGTTCTCCAAACTTACAAGGGCAGATACTAGATAAGATGGGAATGTTACCTGTAATAGACCAAGTCTATTCAATGGTAAAATTTACATCTTTTGCTTCATTCCTCAAATCTGAAGCTAAATATTACCCAGCCACCCCAAAAAGATTTTATGTATGGACAACTCCTATATTGAACACAAACTAATCTTTATAAATGTATACTATTTATTTATACAGGCTTCAATTCTTCTCTTTTCTAACTACATCAGGAAAGAACACCAGTAAAATGCGTTACTTTGAAATGAATAAGAATTGTGCTAAATTTGATTCAATTTAATTCTTTCGAAAATAATTCATTCAGAGATGCCATCTATGAAAAACAATAGATACATTCAGTGATAACATATTTAATACATGAGACATTAAAAACCTAACTTGAAGTAGATATGCAGTGAGAGATAAATGTCTTTAGTCAGTGACTAATTGCTGAATAATTATTTGTCCCAAATAATTTGCTTAAAACAAAATACATCAGAAACAAAGAATATGTAAATATTTCTGGATTGTTAAAGACCAAATATGTTTCTTCTGGGAAATAAGACAATGACCATGATCACAAGACAATAGCCACTCACATGACCATAAGCAGACAAAAAAACAGAAAAAAAGAAAAAAAAAGGAAAAAAAACAGTTCTGCATATTTTATTTCAATCTTTATATGATGGCACAAATTATGCACATATGCAATTCATAGCAATGTCTTGAGACTTCGATATTTTCCCCATAAAACATTAAAGAGTATATATGTACATCGACTACTCAGTCCTTTACATTATCGTCCCTTAAAGTTGATTCGACAGGAGCTGGCAAGTTAGGGGACTGTGCCGGATTTTAATGTCTACTTTGGCATGGTCTCAATGGTTGGATGCTTTTCCTAATGCTAACCATTTCACAGAGTGTACTGGGTTATTTTTGTGTAGCAACAGCATCATTTACACACAAACTCAGTGACCAGGTAGTCCAGCTGACTGAACAACTAAATATCCAAAGCCAACCCCAATTTACTAAATTTACTTTAACTGTCCAGTTTTAAGGCGGGAGAATATAATTTGAAGATTTGGTTGAAATTTTGACAACTGAAATTATTGTGTGGTAGGTCCTTCATCGTCCCATGACAGTACTGTTTTGTGAAGCAGCAATATGTTTTTGCTGTAAATATGTCCAAAATCAAGCTAGTATGAAAAATAAGACGCTCAAACAATAATGACAGAATTTCATTCCGTTACCAAACAAATAAAGAAGGTACCTAAAGCACTTATACAACTGCCAAATCATTTGCTCCCTGATGTATTTTCCATGAAGAGAATGGTCTAAGACATCTTACTCAAAAGCAAAGTGGCACATGATGTTAAATTGCAGAAGAAACTAAACAGACAGACAGCAAAAAGATTCGGTTCCTTAATTTCTTTAGATAATTTACAAAATGATTTCATATTTCATTTCTAACTGGTCTGGGAGATTCTTGGTGTGAAATTGTGCATTGGAACAGATTTTGTTGAATCTTAGGAGGGTCATTGTGTCAATAATATACAATCACTGGCTCTATTTCAGTTCTTTTATTATTATTAATAGTTAGCTAATTAATCATTTAACCAGCTCAGCTGGAGACAGACAACCTAACACAGAGAATGAATCTCATTGATAAGGTAATGAATGACAATGAAAGGACTTTGATAAACCTAGCTAATTGATTGACTGATTGAATAATTAATCAAACAAATGAATGAGTCTATTGGTTAATTGGTTAACTATTGATAATAATGATAATAATAATAACAACAAAAGTGAAATAGAACCACTGTGGGTGTGTATGTGCTTATTATTGGAATACTGATGCTACTAAAATACAACAAAATTTAAATGATTCCTGCTAATAATTATACAGGGTTTCGACTGAGATTATTTCCTTGATAAATATCTGCAACATTTAATACTACACACCAGTTATTCTAAATGCAGTCAGTGTGACTTACTTTTAACAGGATTAAAAAAAAAAAAAAAAAAAAAGTAGAAATGAATCACTGATTCAATACTATTTCAATACAAAAATACCATTTATGAAGTCAATTTTTTCCAAAAACTCAATTCATTGAATGAAATAATTCAGAGTTAAAATTCCAAACTGAATCTTGAAAGAAAAAAAAAAACAATTGAACAAAGCTTAACTAACGAGCAAATGAAATCTATTTCATAAAGAAAAAGGAGAGAATTTGATATGTTAATTAAAGACAAGGGTCTACACAGGAAGTGAGCTATCAATCAAGGAGCTGAATTAATTAAAAGTTATTTTACGATAATTCTTTTTAAACTGTAATCTAACGAAAATAGGGGATTAATTATCAGCAATTAATTAACCCTCAAAATAGTAACTGCTGAATAGTTATTACTTTGAAATGAGTTTTATGAAACTAAATAGATCAGAAATCAGGAAACGAACAAATGGAGAAAGGGAGAGAAGGAGAGAGAAAAAGAGAGAGAGAAAGAGAGAGAGAGACCATATGTTTTAAATACTACATGTATTTCCTCACAAAACAAGCTGTTATAATATAGTAAGTTGTTAACTGCTAAATTCAAGGAAGTGATTTCAGCCTTTTTTGGCAGTTTCCTTTAACTTTGGCCAACGTTTGAACGATGACAAAACAAAGCTATCATTGATAAATTGCCCTAGATATTTAAGTCCTTCCTGTGCAGGTCATAGAGTTCCCTTTTGTGAGAGAGTGTGCGAGGAAAGAGGATCTAAAATAAACATAACCAAAATCTCAATTTGCCACTTACATGGATTCAATGATAAAAAATACTTGTGATTGCTTAGGAATTTTTTTTATTTGTTTGGTTTTCCCATAGGAGGTGCATGAAGACAGGAATATGAAACTAAAACTAAATGGTTAAACTTCATGAGACACAGTGTAGTTCTATTTCAACATGACTATTCCAAACAAGTGGTAAATAAACAGGAAATAAAAATCACCATCTGTGTATCATATTAAATATATATAGACACTTAGAAGGCATGATGCTGTGGAAATTATCTGAAATAAAATCTCTTCATTTGAGTTAATTTAATTTATATCATCCAACAAAATTGGACTAGTTCTATTATTTGAAACAAACACAAGTATTGTTAATTTAAAGAAAAATGAGCTAAGCGAAATAACTCAGAGTGGCTAGTGGCGCATATTTGAACAGCATAGACAAATACAAGTATATCAAATATTATACAACATAAATTTTTGATTTATTAAAATTATCTGTCTCTAGAAGATGTGCTATAATTACCAAATGGCACCACTTCAGAAGGGGAGATAATCTCAAGAACCAAGACCTTCCCTAAAGTTGACATGCCATTAAAGAAAAGTGTTATTGCTTGGAGATAAGAGAACAGTCATAAACATACATTTCTGGCTGGATGGCCATCATTAGTACAACCTTGTCCCAATGTTAGGGCCTTGTATATTGAAGGCTTGTTCCTTCAATATACATGTATATTGAAGTATTGTTCCTTGTATATCGTAAGAGGTGACTAAAAGGGTGTCTTATCTGGATGTTAACCAATACCTCAGAAACCTGTCCAACCCATACCAACTTATAGTAGCAGGTGTAAAAGTGAAACTTGTCTCCATCTCTTGTATCTATAAATCTATAAATGGCGCTTGTAAACTATTAAAACCTATAATACTACTTTATTACATATATCCAAATGTCTACATATGTATATACAATCAATTAAGAAGATTCAGTAAAGCAAAGACGAAATCTCAGTATCAATAGCAATGCTATCAATACCACTTTAATCAATGAAAGCAATAAAAACTGACTTTAGCAGAGACGAGGATATATAATAACTTTATTGATTAAACCAATATGTAAAGAAACCAAGGAATTCACAGACTTAGAAAGATGTAACTGCAAGAACATTTGTCTGACAAGTTAGTACTCCCATAATGCATTTGTAGTATAATTTTGCTCCTGACATTTCATGGAGCACTTGGAAGTAGACAGAGAGGGTCTCATCTTATCGGGCATGACTATCAAAATGATAACAAGGTTATTGTTGCATAGCACCAGATCAGCTGTGTCCAAACCAAATTTTATACTCAAGAGTCAGTCAAATGACCAGGTGCAAGCCATTAGAACAGCCTCTTAGAAAATATTTCTTTGTGACAAAGTTATATCATTCAAATCAATAATCCAGTGTTTTTTTTTTCTTAATTTCGTTTTGTTGTTTTCTTTTCTTACATATTATATACAAAATCTCTTTATTCAGTATTGGACTCAGTATGATTATAGTTCACTTAGCTAAGAATGGCTAAGAGGTTAACTTCACAATTAGAAGGGCTCAAGTTCAATTACATTTCATGATATCTCTGGCAATTAAGTGTGTTGCCACAGCTTCAGGTCAACCCAACCCTTGGGAGTGAAACTGGGTACACAAAAACTGTGGAGATGCCCATCAGTTGGTTTGTGCCTGTAATTTATAAGATCTGGGCTTGTCACATCATGCTATTCTTAACATATAACACTTCCCCTGTCTTATTTATCACATTAAATACAATACATGAGACATATTTCTGTGGTGTCCAAGAATTGTATATAATGCAATAATTTTTTTCATCCATAGAATAGATTGGCACTTATGAAATGAGAGCTTAATATTATTGAGAATATATGAAACAAGACCTAACTTATAAGTTTAAAAACAAGCATGGACATTTAAGACAAACTCATGAAAATGAGGTATGTTAAGGGCACACAGGTATGTTAAGGGCACACAGGTATGTTAAGGGCATATGTATGTTAAGGCACAGGTATGTTAAGGGAATGACAGGTATGTTAAGGGAATGACAGGTATGTTAAGGGTATCACAGGTATGTTACGGACACACATGGCTACGAAATATCCAGCCCCTTACATGTTAATTCAGTAAGCAGGTAGTTCGGTTGATCACGTAACTGAATAATCATTGTTATAATTAACAAAGATCCCATTTACTTAAGTGTATTCATCCATTTCCAAGATGGAAGAGTATAATTTAAAGATTTGGCGAAAATTTTGGTAGACTAAGTGACTGTGTGGTAGTTCTTTCACTGACCCATAACAGTATTGTTATGTGAAGCAGCAATATGCTTTACTGTAGATATGTCCGAAATCAGGCTAGCATGGAAAATTAGACGTTCAAACAATGATGACAGAATTTCATTCCATTAACAAACAAATACAGAGAGAACCTAGAACACTCATACAACTGCCAAATCAATACTAACATTGACAGACTAAAGAGAAAATTTTTCATTTTACAAAGTAGAAGACCAGACATAAATACACAACACACATATTCATTGGTGAGGAAGTAAAGTCAGTCAAGTGAAAAGAGAACTCTTAAGAAATTGTTTGAATAGATTGACATATCTAATCTAATCCAGTGTTGTAGGATAGGTTTATCATAGCAGAGAGAGAGAGAGACTGTGTATATCAACAATATATAGAGTACACAATGACATCTCATATAAATAGATCTAAAAGAAGATATAATAGATCTTACCATACAGACATTGTGCACATCAACAATGGATAACAAATGGCCAACAGCTTAATTAAGAAGAATGGTGTTTCTTTGAGTATTAACATTTTTTAATTAGAGTACCCATATAGCACAAATTACGAATAAATATATATAGATATGACAAATATCCATATGGTTTAATAAATAGGCACAGACATAGCTGTGTGGTTAAGAAACTTGCTTTGCTACCATGTAGTTTTGGGTTCAGTTCCATTGCACAGCACCTTAGGCAAGTGTCTTTTACTATAGCCCCAGGCTGACCAATGTCTTGTGAGTCAATTTGGGAGATGAAAACTATGTAGATGCCCATTGTGTATGGGTGAGTGTCACCCACCATAACTTAACAGTATGGCATAAGAGACCAATAGAATATGTACCAGACTTAAAGAACATAAGTACTGGGGGTCAATCAGTTTGACACTAAAGCCCTTTAAAGGGGTACACCAGCATGGTCACAGTCCAATAGCTGAAAGAAGTAAAAAGTAAAATATATTTAGCCTTTCTGTGAAATTAGACCGTGTGTTTAAACAACAAGGCTTTTGGTAACTTAGAATGAGGATCAAAGGTATTTAATTTATTAAATGGATATAACTTGGTATAGTGTATAACTGACTTGATATATATATGATAAGTACGTTTCCTCTTCATATTTTAAATGTCTTTACCTTACTGACTAAAAGGAGTATGGAAAAACTGTATCATCTCTGACTATATGTAGATTGTAATCTAATGCATTAAAATTTTCAATTTCTCAGATATCAATTTGATCATTTTCTGCACTGAAAAATAACCAAATCAGATTTAAGGTCTTTTGTGAAGAACAGCTGCAATCTTCCTTCTGAAAACAAGTCATTAATAAATTTTTAGATTTGCATTTTTGATTTAACTCCTATTGTATAGATGGAGTTTACTGTTAATAAATTTTGTAAGGGATAAACTTTCAATATTTTGCAATATAATTTTTATTTCATTTACTGTAATGTTTCATGAGGCAGTGCTTCAGCATGGCCGCAGTCAAATGACTGAAACAAGTAAATGAGTAAATGAGTGAAGAAACAGGTAAATGAATGAGGAAAGAAGTAAACGAAATGAGTGATGAGCAGGAGTGGAAGTGCAGCTTGATGGAAATATCACTATGATGGGTAAGGTGAGAGAGAGATGGTTCTGGAATGATAAATCAAGAAGTAAGGGACAATGAGCTAGGTGTAGAAGCAGCAAGGGAACCTGCAAGTGGTTATCACAAGTGGGCATGATGGCAGATATGCGAGGGCATATGAAATACTTCACATTGTACTAAAACATGGTACCAAAATACATCTAACACTACATAGTATGTAGCCAGATCTGTAACACATGATATTTATTCATATTGAAAACACAGTACGTTGATGGTAATGCAAAATTACCACATGCCTCTTATACTAGAAGGCTCGTGATAATGTTAGTTAAACAATGATAAACTAGGCAGCTGCAACCCTGAGCTAAAACAGAGGCAGGACTGTTCGAAGTAACAATGTTCTTCTTCCACCAATTAGCTACTGCGTAGAAATGTGTGAGTGTACACACATTACATTGTGTATGAAAGTGTATGTGCGTGAGCATATGTTTGTGTTTATTTAATTGTATATTCATGAATGTGAGCTAATATACAGGTATGTGTGCGCACACACACACACACACACACACACACACAAACTCTTAAATTTCCAGAATGTACATATAAACTAAGCTGAAATTAACTAAATTAGTTGTTCATAATTTTGGTGCCAATCCTTAGGAAAAGAAAAAAAAGCCAGTTTTTCTAGGCTGACAAGAATTTCCCTGGTCACAGTTGTTACTGTTAAATTCTATAATAGTTTTTCCCACACCCACTCTTCCCACACTCCAAGGAGTCCTATCCTTGTCTCAGAAAACAGAGTATGACAAAATTGTCTATGTACCAAATAAATAAAAGTCAGAGTCCATGAAAACAAGAGGTGTTCTGCACTAGCAAATGCTATTAGTCATCTCTACTCTCATTGTTTTTGTGCCTGATTTTCCCATACTGTCATGTGGTGAAGAAAACTTGATGTCGTATCCTAAACCTAAATAAATACCCTTCCAGATGCAAACTGACACTTTTTCAAATAAAGCATTTTAGTTGCCCATTTTTTTTTTCTTTTCCTGTTTTTGTAGATTAGACTGCCAGAATGCAAGATTTAAAGAAATCCCACCATTGCCCATGTAATGACAATGCAATGACACATGAAGATAAAAATCTCAAACACACACACACACACACACACACACACGCACACGCACACGCACACGCACACGCACACACACACAAATATATATAAT
>NC_068985.1:98042932-98055143 GCF_001194135.2 Octopus bimaculoides | reverse complement strand
TGGTACTTATTTAATCGACCCCCGAAAGGATGAAAGGCAAAGTCGACCGCGACGGAAATTGAACTCAGAACGTAGCAGCAGGCGAAATACTGCTGAGCATTTCGCCCGGCGTGCTAACGTTTCTGCCAGCTCACCACCTGACACATAAATATATAGATATGTAAAATAAAAGATGGACAAGCAGTCGTATATGGCATCAAAGCATTTTCTAAATACATTGTACAAACAGGTGTATAAATATAATGGGAAAGGGGTTTTACTTGAAACATCAGGACCCTCACCTCACTATGACATATAAACTAATCACTAATCCAAATTTACAAATTTCACTGGGTACCAGATAACTAAGAAGGGTTAGGGTTAGGGGTACTTACTCCCTCACACTCAGGTACTTGTTACAATGTGTCTTAATAATCAACCAGGTCCACTTAGTAGTAAATTAGTACCATAAAGTGATTTTATTCACCACAATGTGTAGCAGCTGTGCTGATGAGTGAAGCATCAGTTTGAAGATCTTTATTTTATGCCTCCAGTGAGAAAGGTTACCTACCTACGATAGACCAGTTTGTCTTCTTCAGAGATCAATTCATCATTCGAGTTTTTCTCATCTTCCTTAACTTTGTCATTGAATAAAAATGTCTCCATAAAGTGACACACCTAATGATGAATACACAGCATATTTTCCTCCAATCCCACACATACCAGCAAAGAAACTCATATGCGGCACACAGCCAGCAAGAATTAGCAGCTAAATCTTCCTGAAATCACACCATACATCCTTTAAGAAGGAATGACATTGGATAATAGAGTTGTAGATATATAGACAGATGTAATAGTCATGGTTAGAACACCTTAGACTAGTGTTTGTCAACTTTTTTACCCTTGTGTAACCCTTAAAATAAATTACATGTCTCAAGGAACCCCTGCACAAAAAAAAATTATATACCATATCTTTCTCCTATTTTTTCATCATAGTTCACGTGGTGTATGTATGTATATATATATGTATATATATATATATATATCAATGAAAAATATTTCAATACAAATGTATTATTTTCCAGCAAAATAAAGCCCTATAAGGGCATATATAAGATGGACAAGGCACCAATATTGGTGCCTTGTTGTACCACTCATCTGAATTTATATATATATATATATATTGTATGTATATGCACATATAATGAGCATGTATAGCAATATTACGATCATGAAATTAGCATTAGCTTATTTCACTCTTTCTTGCAGAATCGCTAGGAATCTTTTGTGGAACCCTAGGATTCTAGGGAACCCCCATTGAGAAATGTTGCCTTAGATCATAGAACTGGTCAAACATAACGTGAGATTAACATCAGAAATCACATCAACCTCATAATCCTGGTAAGGAAGCTCAACAAACTAAGTGATGTATATGCCCAGCTTTCTCGAATTAATTTGGAAAGGGCTCCAAAGTTACCTTCAGAATCTAATGGTAAGTCATACCACCAAAGACAGAAAGGATTAGAAGGGCTAATCTGCTTCTCTTCTCACTCACAGCATTGACAGTTAAACTGCAGTAATTACTCTTTAAGAGGTGTGTTTTCAAAGGAGTGGGGCTCAGGGCAGAGAAGGGCAGTATACAGACGATCCTGTTTTAAATATTGACTGTTGTAACAGAATAATTGCAATCACACACCTGCACGTCAACCACATTCCTCTCCTGAGAGAGAGAGAGAGAGAGGGGAGGTCAGGAGAAAGCGAAAGAGCATATGAAAGACAAAGAGAGAATGATACAGGGAATGAGTGAGAGAAAACGTGTACGTCAGTCTATGAGTTTGTTGTGTCATCAAGTGAGCATGAGTGAACAGGTTAATGTCACCATTTAAACAATCAGCTATAAATAAGAGTGAAACAGAGTCCAAAAATGAAGCCAGGTCATTTTAGAAGAAACCAACCAAAGATTACTAACAGCTCACTTTCGTAGTGAACAGAAATATGGTGTGCCTTAACAAAATAATCTTAATTAAAAATTAATTATTTCAATCACCAGCACATATTTTTGTATTGTTTGTTTTCTTTTATTTTTTTTCTTAAGTGATCTTTGAAAGCTTAATCTGAAGTGAAAGCTAAGATTTTGGTGTGAATAAAAAGAAGGGAAATATCAGAACACAACAGAATCAATAACTATTTCAGAGACAATGAAGCAGCTACAACAGAACTGGTGGCGGGGGGGGGGGGGGAGTCACTCGGCTTGCTGCCAAAAAATTAACATATTGGATAATTTAGTCTTTGAGATATATTATGTCTAAAAGAAAAAACCAAAAAGATAGAATGGTCAAAGATGGAATGTCTGATGATAGGTATGCCTACATCAGAACTGTCTTGAAGCTAAACAACTAAGGATGATGATGATGATCATCATCATCATTTAACATCCACCTTTCATGCTAGCATGGGTTGGACAGCTTGACAAGGTCCAATGAGCTAAAGGACTGTATTGGTTGAATTTACCATGTTTTTTCCCCACATGGTTTCTATAGCTTGGTGACCTGCCTAACACTATATATTGATGCTATAAGAATTTTGCAGACTTTCAAAGGAACATGAATTTATATATATATATATATATATATATATATATATATATATATATATATATATATATATACTCTTTTACTTGTATTCCCCAGTTCTCACTGCGTGTGACTTTTCCTTCTTTCCAAAAATCAAATCTCATTTGAAAGGAAGAAGATTTCAGGATGTCAAGGAAATCAAAGTGAATGCAATGAGGCAACTGCAGATTATCCCAGAAAACAAGTTTCAGGAATGCTTCTATCAATGGAAAAAGTGCTGGATTAAGTGCAGGGCTTCCGAAGAGGACTAATTTAAAGAACCCAGCGTCACCTTCCTAGCACTTGTGCCGGTGGTACGTGTAAAGACATTCAAGTGAGATCGTTGCCAGTGCCACCGGACTGGCTCCTGTGCAGGTGGCACGTAAAGTACACTATTTTGAGCATGGCCGTTGCCAGTACCGCGTGACTGGCCTTCATTCCAGTGGCACGTAAAAGCACTCACTACACTCTCGGAGTGGTTGGCGTTAGGAAGGGCATCCAGCTGTAGAAACTCTGCCAAATCAGATTGGAGCCTGGTGTAGCCATCTGGTTCACCAGTCCTCAGTCAAATCATCCAACCCATGCTAGCATGAAAAGCAGACATTAAACGATGATGATGAATCTGGATACTTATTGATCAAACCTCATATTGACAATATCCACTCAAGGCTTTGGTTGGGGCCCTAGTAGAAGACATTCACCCAAGGTGCCACACAGTGGTACTGAACCTGGAAACATGTGGTTGGGAAGTAAGCTTCTTATTACAACAGCCAATTATCATCATCATCTAGTGTCAATCTTCCATGCTGGAATGGGTTGGCCCTTTAAAAAAAATTGTCCAGGTGAAGTATTGAATTATGGGGTCAGAACAAGGAATCTGTCTCTACACCCACCTCATTTATCAAGCTGCTCTAAATGTTAGCCATATACAGCTTTCAACCAACAAGCTAAGACAGGTTTGTTGCTTGAAAGTAGACCATGATCTACACAACACACAAACCAATAATAGGTATTCTGCATGGTCATTAAATATGCTAAAAATAGAAGCCGAATTTCACTCATGTCACACCTACCAATTTTTCAAAATGATGGACATAGTGCAAAACGTAGTCCTAGATGCACTATAATTATATAAAAAAAAAGATAATAAATGGGTTAGTCACAAATAGAGCAAATTATGATCAATGAGTTATTGGATCAGTAGTGATCATTCCAAACATTCTGTTTAGTATTACACTTTTGATATATGTCATTCAAGCAATGTTGTTGGTGGTAGAGGTGACAGGTAATATGAAACACCAACATGATCTTAATGAATTGGGTTAACAATAAAGTACTTCTATTCTAAATAGAGAGATTGGTTTGTCTTTTTAGATATAAATATTTAGTGAAGGGGTGGGTTGCTTTGACCTTTAGACGTTCTCTAAGATTGAGAAGATTAATGTGATTAATGATCAAGTTGGAACTTCTGTAAGCTACATTTCACGGTAAGCAGAAAGATGTCTAGCAGTGTGTTAGGTTGTTAAGACACAGTACAGATGACCTTAAGAACACAGGGGTAGGTGTACATGCATTAAATGTTCATTCAGAAAAGCAGGTGTTGCTGTAGCAGATTATATATATATATATATATATATATATATATATATTCCTTTATTTGGTTCAGTCATTTAAATGCAGTCATGCTGGAGCACCACCTTTAGTCGAACAAATCGATCCCAGGACTTATTCTTTGTAAGCCTAGTACTTATTCTATCAGTCTCTTTTGCTGAACTGCTAAGTTACGGGGATGTAAACACACCAACATCAGTTGTCAAGCGATGGTGGGGGTACAAACACAGACACACACACACACACAACAGGCTTCTTTCAGTTTCTGTCTACCATATCCACTCACAAGGCTTTGGTTGACCCGAGGCTACAGTAGAAGACGTTTGCCCAAGGTGCTACACAGTGGGACTGAACGCAGAACCATGTGGTTGATAAGCAAGCTACTTACCACACAGCGACTCCTGATTATATATATACACACACACACACACATACACATATATAGATATGGTATATATAAATTTCAAAAAAGGATAAAACTCTTTTGCAAGAATTTTATCAAGAAGCCAGTGTGTAAAAAGATTCATTAGGGAAATTTCTATTCCCAAGAATATAATTATTCGTTTATATTTATATAAAGGGCATTATTATAGAAAAATAATAACGCCACACAGTGGACTTCTCAAAAAATAACCACATTTAGTACCTATGCGAGGAAAAAACAACCAACAGAAGATGACCAACTTTCTTTTAAAATAGACTAAGTCCACTGTGTGGCGTTATTATTTTTCTATAATAATGCCCTTTATATAAATATAAAGATATGGTATATATAGGTAGAGGGAAAGAAATATATCAAGATAAAGAGGTGTGTATGTGTGTATGTATGACAGCTTCCTTTACTATAGTATAAATATATACATAGGAGAGAGAGAAGAAGAGGGAATAGAGAGGGAGTAATAGAAATACAAAGGGAGAGAGATCAGCCCATTCATGGTTTATTGATAACAGAAAATCTTTGAGCAAATCTTATCAATTGGCTCAGTGGATTTATTAATATTATTATGGGGATAAGGTGGGAATAGCACTCCATCGCTATGATCTGAGTTCAAATTCCTCCAAGGTCAACTTTACCTTTCATCCTTTCAGGGTTGATAAATTAAGTACCAGTTGAATTCTGGGGTCAATGTAATCGACTCATCCCCTCCCCCAAAATTGCTGCCCTTGTGACAAAATTTGAAACCATTATTATTATTATTATTATTTTTATCATTATTATTATTATTATTAAAGTGACAAGTTGCTAAAATCATTAGCATGGCAAACAGAATGCTTAGCAACATTTCAGCCATCTTTACATTCTGATTTCAAATTCCTGTAAGGTCAACTTTACCTTTAATCATCTCAGGGTTGATAAAATAGGTAACAGTCTATCACTGGGGTTAATGTAATCCCCACCAAAATTTCAGGCCTTGTGAAAAGATCGAACACCTGCTGTCGTGTGTGGGACGCATCCAGCTTTCAGCTGAATCCATTGTGAAGATTGCCCCGCCACCCTCTTTTGGCCGAGAGGGGCAGGCAATTTTTATTTGTCTAGTGGCTATATAGTGAAAGAGGTAGTATGGTGGACCCATTTAAAAGGGCTAAAGACAAGCACTTTCCTCTTTGGCCAAAGCCCTCATCAACTTTTTCAAGTTTCACTTGGAAAGGAAGTTGAGGGTGGAGAGAGAAGTGTTGCCCTGTAGCAAATTTGTTGAAAAGTGGGTGAATGCTGGAAGAATGGCCAGCGTGAATGGATCAATTCTCAGCATGCACCTGTAAAAAACAGAAGGGTTCTTGCCCTGTTGTTCAGGCACACATGGCTTTTGTGGGTTTTTCCACAAGGTCCTTAAAGTGCTTCCCCTATTGGGAGTTTTAATTTGTTTAATTTTTAATTATATTGTTTATACATTGTAAAACCCATTGTATTGTCCTGTTTTTGTCTTTTATGTTGTACGTCTTTTAATGTAATTTTATGTGAGCCCTTGTAGCCAATAAAAGAATATTATTATTATTATTATTATTATTATTATTATTATTATTATTATTATTATTAAGGAGGCAAGCTGGCAGAATCACTGACATGCCAGGCAAAACTACCTGCTAAAAATGGCCTTGTGCCAAAATTTGAAACCATTACTATTATTATTATTATTATTATTTGATGGTGGCATGCTAGAAGAATTGTTAGCTTGCTGGATGATATGCTCAGTAGTATTTCACCCATTGCTATGTTCTGAGTTCAAATTCCACCGATGTTGACTTTGCCTTTCATCTTTCCCATGTTGATAAATAAAGTACCAATGAAATATTGGGGTCGATGTAATTGACTAGTCCCCACCCATCAAATTTCAGGCCTTGTGCCTTTAGTAGAAAGGATGATTATTATTATTATTATTATTATTATTATTATTATTATTATTTAAATCCAAGTTACCCTGGTTCTGCAGAACTATTATCATTCATATTCTAGCTTTAAAAATGTGTCTTTTTTTTTTCAGGACTCTAGTACCCAAAGTGTCCTTCCTTTGATGATGGTAACATACGATCTGAAGGTGACTTAGCTACTAATTTCTAACAAGATTAAGTGATAATGCAAGAGCTCCCACATAAACTTTTGTCGTTGAAGCAGATCTGGAATTATGGATGAATAGCCGATTTATGGAGTTTATGCAACAATAGTTTTTGCTGTTAACGGTAGCAATTACTTTATCCCAGTGCCTACCAGAAGTCTATGAACAGGAAACTTTATCATTGCCTTCAGAAAAACGCAGACAAAGTAGAACAAGTGAAATATAGATCAAGTACAAACAGATTTTTTTATATATATTTTGGATGGGGGATGTGACCTTGTTAAGTGGTTGTAACAGTTTATAACATTGTGGAAGTAGACACAAGTTATGACTGAAAGTGTAATAGATGCTATAAAACACTAATAACAGAAATAACAATAATAATAATAATAATAATAATAATAATAGATTAATGACCTTAGCCAGTCATTTGTTTCATTTGAAGATTAACATAATTGATTCCCAGTGAAGAGAAAAAGTGAAAACTGGATTATTTATGAGACTTACAGGATGAGAGTGATTAGCATGTAGGCCTGAGGGTGGATGGGTGGCAGAGAGGATTGTGGGGGTGATATAGGAGGAGTTGGAGAGGGGTGTGAAAGAGAAAAAAAGGAGAATGAAGTGTAGACAGCATTAACCAAACTGCAGAGGAAAGGCAAGAAAAAAAAAAAAAACCAGGCCAGTAAAACAGACATCCGAATCAAGAGAATTAGGTTCAATCCCTTTCTGAGCGCAAAAATATATTTTTCTCATTTGTCTTGATTGAGACAATCAAGCATGGCTGTGTGGTTAAGAAGGTTACTTTGTAACTATGTGGTTCTGGGTTCAGTCCCACTGCATAATACCTTGAGCAAATGTCATCTATAGTCCTGGGCTGATCAAAGCCTTGTGAGTGAATTTTGTAGACAGAAACTGTGTGGAAGCTTGTTGTATAGATGTAAGTTTTTGTATCTGTCCCTGCTACCAGTTGAAAACCAGTGTTGGCTCGTTTATGTCCTTACAACTTAGTGGTTCAACTAAAAAGACTAACAAAATAAGTACCAGAATTAAAAGTATAAATACTGGGGTTGATTTGTTTGACTAAACCCTTCAGAGCAGTATCCCAGCATGGCTGCAGTCCAATGACTGAAACCAGTAAAAAGTAAAGGTAAACAATAGCTGTTCTTTAACCCCAGGACTGGTTTAACCGAACAGCCTAATGATCAGCATCATTCCAATCACAAACATCCCACCTTATATTGCTTTCAGATACAGCACTCCCTCAGTACAACATCATCTAATACACCCTATTTGAACTGAATGATTTGAGGGAGATTTAGTTGCTATTTCTAGCAGGCTGAGCGACTATATATAGAGAGGTTCCCTGTTCTAGTAGTATTGTGTTGTGAGCATTTCTTACTACAGCCCAAGCTGTATTTCAAGGAATCAAAGTACACCACTTTACAGTGCTGCTATTGTTTGCAGCATTGAGTAGTCATACACTGTGGTAACTTGAATGCATCCTACATGTATCAGAATATTGACACAGATATACTCAGACATACTGGATCAAAAGTGACAGAACACAAAACCAACAACCTCTTCAGTTACTTACACAATAACACCCCTTTCAACCTGGCCAGCTGTAACTATCTCTTAACATGAGAAAAACAACTGGATGGACAACTGACCTAAATATGTCCGATGAACAGTAACTTCCTTTCACAGGTCTTGTTATGCAGTTTTTGAGACTTCAATCTTCTTGTCTAAGTTTATTTATATTGATAAAATTAAGTTAACGTTTATAGTTAAAGTGGTAGTGGTGGTGGTGGTGGTTATGAGTCCCTAGTCAGCCATAATCTGGCAGACTTATGATTAAAAACATTCAAGTTTAGAGAAAGATGTGGTGGGACGGAAAAAATCACAAAGTGAAGTATTAGGTCCCGAGTTCAAATTCTGCTGGACCAACTTTGCTTTTTTACATTTCTCTAAAGCAGTGTTCCTCAACTGGAGTTCCCCAGAACCCTAAGCTTCCACAAAAAGTTCCTAAGAGTTCTGCAAGAAAGAGGGAGATGAGCTAATGCTAATTTTATGATCATAAAATTACTAATTTTTAAGCTAGTATTAGGAACATAAATTGTGACTAAGGTTTGAAAACAAGACATATTTGTACTACAGAGACAGAGGCAGTTTCAGCCAGTTTGGTAATGAAAGGGTTAAAACATGAAGTTTGTATCCTAAAATCAAAAGTGGTCTTGAGCAAGTTGGTATCAAAAGGGTTACAGTTTATGGAAAACCGAGTGATTTTTTTGCAATGAGATTTTTGAAAAAAGAACAAAAAGTATCTCATATGTCATTAGATACGGTGCTCTTTAAATAATTAGAACCTTGCTCCCATGCAGAAAAAAAAAAAGAGAAAAAAAATCAATTCCTTCCACCAAATGATTTCTTAATGGTTCAAGTAGATGGGTGACATATCTTCCTAAAACAATTTTTTAATTTTTTTTAAATTTTTGCAGCTTATCTCCTTTTCATCACTAGCTCCACTGCAAAGGATAAGAACAGGTTTTAGGTCAATAGTACAAGAAAGCTTCTATGTAGCTACTCAGTCTCCAGAAATTAGCAGCCAAATCACTCACATCTTGATATTAACATCATTTGATCTCAGTCTTCCATGCTGCCATAGGTTGGATGGTTCAACAGGATTTGATGAGCCAGTGGACTACACTGAGCTTCAATATCTGTTATGGTAAGGTTTCTACAGCTGGATGCTCTTCCTGAAGCCTACACTCTGTAGAGTGTACTGGGTGCTTTTGTGGGGGTGGGGAGCACCAGCACTAGTGAGGTCAGCTTGTTTCATGAAAAAAGATGAACACATTGGATAGTGTGGTCTTAGATAGATTATGTCTGAAAATATAGAATATGTAGGATAGCCACTGCAAGGTATCTGTTCAATCATAACTGACCTGGTGTCAGGTCAAACAAAACAGCTAGAACAACCAGAGGTGTGTGCATTGCTCAAGAACACAACACATTGATTGCAGTAGTAAGGTTTAAACGGTAGACCAAGTCACCAGTAATCTAATGCTTTAAACTTTACAGACATTGTTTAATTGGTTGATTATAATATATTTCCTACTCATCTAGTTTAAAGAACAGTAAAAATGAAGCCATTAGATTCTGCTTTGAGTAGAAGCATTTTTAAATGAAAGAAATAGACAGAGATGATTTAGCATGACCTGACAGATAAGGGAGGACAGACATTCTTTCATGTAAAAAATTACAGCTGCGTTATTTTGAGGACACAATTAGCCAGTAGGATAACTATATCAGTCTTACAAACGCTTTAAAGAATAGAAACTAAAGAAAGCACAGGCATATTGAATATATTCGCTTCAAACAGAGGACATATAGAATATACAGCCTGAATGCAGGGTGTATATAAACATACTGTTTAAAGGCACAATATAAAATATAGACTACAGAATGTATAGAGATAATATGTAAAGGCAGATTGTATAAAAAATATATTTTGAAAGCAGACTACGTAAAATATAGCATATTTCAGCATTAAGAAATAATACAGTGTCTTTTGAATATGTGTTGCTATCATAACAGAAAGGCAGTTGGTCTGAATAGTACAAAATTACTACAATATAGCACCAGTTTTGTTGTAACAATGACATTGCTGGTACTGGTTTGTGATATACACATACATACATATACACACTTACATACTGGTTCACTGTGATTCTTGATGTAATCTATCTTTTAAATTGATTAACAGGATACAAATGAGAGAGAGAGATAGATGAGAGAGAGAGAGAGGAGAGAGAGAGAGAGAGAGAGAGAGAAAGAGAGGGTGCATGCATGTGATAATGCAGTGTGTTAAGTGTCATTATGCACGATGCGGAAGTCATGAGTGCATCATTAACACACAAACTCATAGTAACAATGTGACTCAGGTGTGAAACCCAATCAACGTGTAAATCTAATGTTTCTACTTTCGACATTAAACTGAAAATTAATCAAGAAATTTTAAACCAGTGAAAATATCTGGATTGAATCTCTCTCTCTCTCTCACACACACACGCGCGCACGCACGCGCGCGCACACGCACACGCACACACGCACACACGCACACACGCGCACACACGCACACACACACACACACACACACACACACACACACACTGGTTTCGATAATGCATATTTTAAATGCTTGTGGAGGCACATGGCTTAGTGGTTATGGTGTTGGACTCATGATCAAAAGATTGTGCTTTCAATTCCTGGACCAGGAATCATGTTTTTAAACAAACCACTTCATGCGTCATTCCAGTTCACTCGACTGGTAAAATGAGTCACCCTGCTATGGACTGGCAACCCATCCAGGGAAGATCATCTGCACTAGAGAGACCAGCTTTTCTGTGCTCTTTGCAGAGTAAAGTGAACCAACCATTCTATTTGCTTTGATAGTTCAGCAAAAGATCCTAAGTGAGCAAGTACTAGATTTAAAACAAATACTAGGATTAAATTGTTTGACAACTCAAGTAAGTGCTCCAGCATGGCTGAAGTCCAACAACCATGTAACTATTTACATGTATTCTATTCTTTTATTTGTTTCAGTCATGGCTCTGAAGAGGACATAAGATGTCAGCTGAGCATTCAACTGACTGCAATAGATTCTTACAGCAGAAAATGTTGTAGGGTAATGAAAGTGATTACATAACTTCCCCTTCTTGTCATTCGTTGATTGATACAGGGGATACTATGAGACCCTTGATATAATAACTGACAAGGCCTCATAATTTTTTTTTTCTTTTATTGAATGGAAGTGAGATGGTAATTAAATTTACCTTACTTTTTGAAAAACCTGGTGCTCCTTTACCAAACTGCTCAGTTACAGGGAATGTAAACAAACTAACACCAGTTGTTAAGTGGTGGCAGGGGACAGACACAATGACACACACACCACAGATGTATATATATATATGACAGGCTTCTTTCAGTTTCCATCTACCAAATCCACTCACACGGCTTTGGTCAGACCACAGCTATAGTAGAAGACACTTGCCCAAGATATGGCTGGAAAGCAAACTTCTTACCATACAGACATGAACTGCAACACTGAACTCACCAAGACTTGACCTCAGAACAAAGATACATTACAGCATGGGCTGGAGCACCGCCTTTAGTTGAACAGATCGACCCCAGGACTTATTTCTTGTAAGCCTAGTACTTATTCTATCGGTTCTCTTGGGCCGAACCGCTAAGTTACAGGGATGTAAACACACCAGCATCGGTTGTCAAGCGATGGCGGGAGGTGGGGGGGGGGAACAAACTCTCACTCTTTTACTTGTTTCAGTCATTTGACTATGGCCATGCAGGAGCACCGGCTTTAGTCAAGCAAATCGACCCCAGGACTTATTCTTTGTAAGCCTAGTACTTATTCTATCGGTTCTCTTGGGCCGAACCGCT
>NC_068985.1:98032877-98042548 GCF_001194135.2 Octopus bimaculoides | reverse complement strand
ACACACACACACACACACACATATATATACGACGGGCTTCTTTCAGTTACCGTCTACCAAATCCACTCACAAGGCTTTGGCCAGCCCGAGGCTATAGTAGAAGACACTTGCCCAAGGTGCCACGCAGTAGGACCGAACCCAGAACATTGTGGTTGGTAAGCAAGCCACTTACCACACAGCCACTCCTACACCTTGTGTGTATATATATATATATATATATATATATTATAAAATGGCTAAAATAAACATATGGGAGGTTAATTCCTTAGGGTCAACATGCTGGGGTGGAAAGACCAGACAGATGGGTGCGTGGGCTACAAGGTTAGCATTCCAGAATGAAAGCTTGATGAGTGTGCCAAGTGGGTGAATTAGTGAGTGAGGAGGAGGAGGAGGATAAAGAAGGATGTCTTCATATAACATTTATTAGCATTTACTAGATTATCTTTAATGTCAGCAGTTTGTTGTATTGACACTTCAAGTAAATATAGTCCAATAAAGCTCATGCAATAATCTGCATCAATACAGCCTGAGAAGTGGTATCAGAAATGTAAAAAGAGAAACATTTGATATTTGTATTCCCTTGTTGGTCCTAGCTGAGTCATAGTATACACTTCATACACAGGAATACACATTTATTGGCTGACAAATGACTGAGGAATTTACTGAATATTTAATCTTATTTCCAATATATGGATCACCATCTTTGTCAATATATCATTGCATATTCCAATAAGCTATGCAATGCATCACTTTGCACTATACCATGCATTGCATACTCAATCATTATGCAGCGAGATATATAACTTATACCATGTCAAGCCAATAAAAGAATATCTAAGAGGTCACTTAATCTACTCAAAACAACAGCCAAGGCTCGCTTCCTCATTATATACTCTTTTACTTGTTTCAGTCATTTGACTGCGGCCATGCTGGAGCACCGTCTTTTAGTCGAGCAAATCAACCCCAAGACTTATTCTTTGTAAGCCTAGTATTTATTCTATCAGTATCTTTTGCCGAACCGCTAAGTTACAGGGACGTAAACACACCAGCACAAGGCTAAAGTCAGACACACCACTCACAAGGCTAAAGTCAGATCAGGGCTATAGTTGAAGACATTTCTCTCAAGTGTCATAAAGTGGAACTGAATCTGAAACCATGTGGCTGGGAAGTGGACTTAACAATACAGTCATGACTACACCTCAATTTTAATGAATGTTAGGCTCTTATACAAAATACATCCTCTGCAACATTTGAAACAGACCATGCAATATATGCTAAACTGGTAACATTTACACAATCTTGTCTGCTAATTTGAATTCAACATCCTTGATACAGATGTCTTTATAGGTTGGTGATATTCAAGTTGAATACAGTTGTTTCCTTCAGCTAGACACAAGCATGAAGAAAATAGAGATTTTTTAGAGAGCCATAATTGGTAGAAAAGCCTTTGTTTCTCCAAGTTATTGACAGAATTAAATAGGAATATGGAGTAAAAATATTTTACATTTCCTGACATGGCATAGCCAAACATAACAACCTTAGAGATGAATACAGCTGTTCTTCAGATGTGGTAGAAAGCTTTTAGTGGGTCATAACTGTAAAAGACAGAATGAAGAAGGAATTTTGCATATGTCCATTAGCCTATTTGTGTCACCATACACTTGTAGCTAAGCCAATGCAGTTGTGTGTATGTCCAAGTGTCTAATTTATACATCTGTACTCATGCTTCTACAAATATACCGTATTTTAATGTGTATAAGAAACCCTTTTTAGTCAAAAATTAGGTTTAAAAAGTATGGGAGCTTCTTATACATGAATAGTACTATAATCCCTTACAAAACCTTTTTCCAAAATTTTAAGCCCCCAAAACTTAGGGAGTTCCTTATCCACACATTAAAATACGGTATATTGATGTATATTTGTACCTATATGTGTTTGTATTGAAACACATATTTATTAACCCTTTAGCATTCAAACCAACCATATCTGACCCAAGATATTCTACCGGCTTTGTACACAAACCAGCCAGATCTGACTTCTCATACTTATCCGACAATACCATTCTAAAAATATACAATCACATCTGAGTGGCTGGCGTTAGGAAGGGCATTCAGCTGTAGAAACTCTGCCAAATTTAGATTGGAGCCTGGTGTTGCCATCCGGTTTCACCAGTCCTCAGTCAAATCGTCCAACCCATGCTAGCATGGAAAGCGGACGTTAAACGATGATGATCATCATCAAAATCTTGACGCCATCAGATAATGTATGATCAATTTAAGGCAATGTGAATGTATGTGTACCTTTGTATATCTCTGTAAACAAGTCTCTATACACCAACGTATATGTATGTGTGTGTTTACATATATATATATATATACACACACACACACATACATACATACATGTCATTGTACTTGCATGCATGTCTCAATACATGTGTATATATAAGGGGACACACACACATGTGGGTGCCTGTTTATATTTCTCTGAGAGTGTATGTGTGAGTGTAGTGTGGGAGGTGTTCTGGTTTAAAAATACGTATATATTTATCAGCATACAAGTACCTACGTAGGGTTTTTCACCCCCAAACTGTATTGGATTATATATTATATCACACAAGGTTTTACAGGTTATCAACTGCGTAATTAAACGTTTTCCACAATAAGCATAAGCTTTATCTAAATGGCTCTGAAGAGGACATAAGATGTCAGCTGAGCATTCAACTGACTGCAATAGATTCTTACAGCAGAAAATGTTGTAGGGTAATGAAAGTGATTACATAACTTCCCCTTTTTGTCATTCGTTGATTGATACAGGGGATACTATGAGACCCTTGATATAATAACTGACAAGGCCTCATAATTTTTTTTTCTTTTATTGAATGGAAGTGAGATGGTAATTAAATTTACCTTACTTTTTGAAAAACCTGGTGCTCCTTTACCAAACTGCTCAGTTACAGGGAATGTAAACAAACTAACACCAGTTGTTAAGTGGTGGCAGGGGACAGACACAATGACACACACACCACAGATGTATATATATATATGACAGGCTTCTTTCAGTTTCCATCTACCAAATCCACTCACACGGCTTTGGTCAGACCACAGCTATAGTAGAAGACACTTGCCCAAGATATGGCTGGAAAGCAAACTTCTTACCATACAGACATGAACTGCAACACTGAACTCACCAAGACTTGACCTCAGAACAAAGATACATTACTAAGTATAAGATATTCTATCCACCAATCTACCAATTCTGTCAATTCAGTATCGTTAATGCAATTTACGATATAGCCTAGTCAATAACAACAGACGAATCACACATGAAATTTATTGCACATTCAAGCAATCCTGTTATCTGATGCTATCAAAATGCTAAACATCATTACAATGAAGTCACATGATAACCCTGTTTTCTACAGACAACAAATCATAGCTATCATTATACTTCTTGTTTGAAACCTTGCTGTGGTTGCCAAGATACACAGTTAAGACATTAATAAACTGATTCATCAACTTAGTTTAACCTCACATTTGTGACAGTTGCCCCACAACTAAGGTCCCCTTCTGCAGTGACACATTGTCCACACCACAGTTGTGGAGTTGGATTATTGAGTTGTTAGAGAATGAGTCATTAAGAATACACCAACCCCAAATAGCTTCAATTTTTCAATTTCAAAACATTAATTTGATTAATCTAATTTTTTTTTTTTTTTTTTTTGCCCTGTAGGATAAATTCATAGAAATAAAAAAAAATTCAATTCAAGCAGCAGAATACGTTTCATATTTTGAGGTAAAAGTGAAATCAAATATTTGTAGTCTTATAGGAAACCAAACTGTAAAATGGGGAAATTGAGAGATAAAGTGGAATAATACCGATAAGTGGATATAAAGTGAAAGAGAAAGAGGAGCCAGAGTAGGATGGTGTAAGTAGTATGGAAGGCTAGGGTAAGTAGAGTGGAAGCTGTATGACGTGAGAGAAAGTGTAGTTAACTGACCACTTCAACTACCTCTTAACTAATCATCATCATCATCATCATTTAACATGCCCTTATCCATGTTTGCAAGGATCAGATGGAATTTGTTGAAATAGATTCTCTACAGTCAGATGCCTTTCCTGTTGCCAACCCTCAACTGTTTCTATGCAAAGTGATATTGCTAGAAACGTTTTTCACAATAGACTGGAAACGAACAAACTCATTTCTATCATGATGATGCTCGTTGCAACTACCGATTGATGACTAGACAAGGGTACACATCTACCAAATCCACTCCCAAGGATTTAGTCAACCTGAGGCTATAGTAGAAGACATATGCCCAAGGTGCTGCACCTAAGATGACATGACTGGGAAGCAAGTTTCTTAATCCCCGACAGCCTCACCTGTACTTGTATACTTTTATATGTTGCATCATATGCAATTTCATATTTGTGAATGAAAATGAATCCAAACTTTAATGGAACAGGGTGCTAAAATGTAATCAGATAATTCTCATTGGCCATGCATGGTTTGTTTCCCAAGTAAGATAAGAAATATTTGATTAGTCTAATTACAAATAGAAGTTATGGATGAAGGTTTTGTTTATTGACTCCATAGACCAGTGACCCCATCATGAGGCACTGTTATAGCTAAATGACATTTTCAGATAGTTAATAGACAAATTTTATTTTACTAATCTTTAATGTGGAGGCGCAATGGCCCAGTGGTTGGGGCAGCGGACTCGCAGTCAGAGGATCGTGGTTTCGATTCCCAGACCTGGCGTTGTGTGTGTTTATTGAGCGTAAATATCAAAAGCTCCACGAGGCTCTGGCAAGGGGTGGTGACATCCCCTGTTGTACTCTTTCGCCCAACTTTCTCTCACTCTTTCTTCCTGTTTCTTGAGTAACGCTGCTATGGACTGGCGTCCCATCCAGCTGGGGGGAACACATATGCCATAGAAACCGGGAGACCGGGCCCATGAGCCTGGCTAGGCTTTAAAAGTGCGAAAAGAAAAGAATCTTTAATGCAAATATTTTTACAGCCTACTTGAAATGCAAATAGTGTCCCTTACACCAAATGAAAGGATTAATAAGAAGTCTGGTAAATGCATGAACATTATAATTCCTACTTTTCATTTCCATGCAACAGAAATTTCATATCCATATAGAAAAAAAATCATTACAAATTTAACCCTAGCCTTAGCCATTGTTTAACCCCATAGCATTCAAACCAGCCATATCAGGCCCAAATATTTGACCCGTTTTATGTTCAAACTGACCAGATTTGACCTCTTACACCTAACCTACAATATCATTCTAAAAATAAACAATCACACCATCAAAATCTCAGAATTACAAGATTAATACATAACAATGTGAATAGATAAGCATTTCATATGACAGAGTAATCTAAATACCAAAGGATTAACAGAGACTTTGCTATCTCTGGTCCATAGCCTTCATCTGTCTATCAATTCGTTTGGGTTTTGGCAGTTTCACACTTTTGGTACCAATCCACCTGAGACTAACCCTGTTTCTACGATGCAAACTTCTTGATGTAAAGTGATTTTAATTAAAAACTTTCCCTCATCATTTCATCTTAATTCATGTTCCAAGACATCAGCTTAACAATGACAAAGTTATTTTACTAAATTCCTCACTATTTTCAAAAGGCAGTGCATTACTTTGGAAGTATGGTTATGAAAGGTTTAACACTATCATCTCTTTTGCCAAACAGATATTTTTGCGATTACTGGAGGTGAATTAAAACAGATAAGAGATAGGTCACTGAAAATCACAAGCTGTTTGGCCTCAGGTCAACCATGATCCAAGACATTCCAGATATGACTGTCATTTCAGACAATCTGTACCCATCTACATTTATCCAATATATTCCATCCTTTTTATTTAGAGAAAGACAAAAAACAGTAAGATGTGCCTTGATGGAGGTGTAGCAGCTATTTCTTGCATATCAAGGCTACTCTTGCAATGATTCCAATCCTCTGTAAACATTACATGGGGTATCATCAAAGGAGGGCAAGTTTTAGGGTCACCTTGACTGTCCTTAATATAAGTGCATCTGACAGCAATGAGATAAACATCTCATGACAGGAGTTGTAAATCAGAACAAAGTGAAGAATATAAGGTTATCATGTGACAAGAGATAATAAATTAGAGAAACATTTTTTTTAAAAGAGGCCTGCCATTTATCTATTTATTTTTTTTACCTTTTTTTGTGGAGTTCTAGCAAAATTGGTAGAGCAGTAGGCAAAAAATACCTTGAGGTATTTAGTAAACCCCTTTAACGCTTTCAGTTCAAATCCTCACCCGGATCCAGTTTATCTGATCAATCCAGAATTGTTGAAATAACTACCTGTTGATAAAACAAGTTCTAAGAGAGAGAAGTAAACAAGGTGCCTCAATAAGGTTACTCAACATGCTCAAAATAACTGACTTGGAAGATAGGGACAAATTGAACATTTGAGACATGCATGGGACCATGGGCAAGTGTTTTCTACTATGGCCTTGGTTTGACCAATGCCTTGTAAGTGGAATTGGTATATGGAAACTGTAGGAAGCCTGCCATGTACATGGTATACACACACAGAAACACGTGTATGCAAGCTGGCAGAAACGTTAGACGAAATGCTTAGTGGTATTTCGTCTGCCGCTACGTTATGAGTTCAAATTCCACTGAGGTCGACTTTGCCTTTCATCCTTTCAGGGACGATAAACTAAATACCAGTTACGCACTGGAGTCGATGTAATCGACTTACTACCTTTGTCTGTCCTTGTTTGTCCCTTCTATGTTTAGCCCCTTGTGGGCAATAAAGAAATAAGAAACACGTGTATGCATACAAGGGTGAATGTGCATGTGTGTGTGTTTACCTTTCTGCAGTGTTGAAATCGTGTGCACACTGTATAAGTAATGTCCCTACTCAGGTTTTTGCAGATGTAAGCAATGATGCTTATGTGACAGTCACTGAGCTAATTGTCATTCAAGTTTAGATTAACTGTTGTAACAATGAACAAATTAAAATGTTATGTGTTCTGCAGGAGTCATTGTTTCTGTGATGGGTACTTTTTACTACATCACCTCAGTTTAACTGGCTGCTATGGCTGAGAATGTCTATGATGAATCTTTCTGTTGAGAGGCTGCTGTTTATTGCTCTTGCTTAGCCTCAAAGCAACCTGATCAAGCAGATAATCAAAGACATTCCAATGTGAACATTCCTTTATATTAAGGGTAAGAAGGGCCCCATTTAAGATAGAGTAATTTGAAGGATATTTGATTATTTTTAACATGTTGAGTGACAGCAGAAGCCACAAGCTGCTCATTTACCACATCTGTTTCACACCATAAAATCAAATGGAAACATTGGCTTATAATCTATTTGAAACCAACCCACCAGTGACCATCCCCGATTCTATGATACAAATTTCCGGTTTAACCCTTTAGTCTTCAGATTATTCTATCAAACATAAAGCTTATTTATTCACATGCTTTGGATTAATCATGCATTATCTTGTAGCTTTGAGATATTGATGAGGTAACTTAATCTTTAGAATGATATTATAGGGTTGGTGTGAGAGGCCAGATCTGGCTAGATTGAACACAAAACAGCTAGAATATTTGGGATAGGTTTGGCCCGCTTAAATACGAAACAGTTAAAGCAATCTGAATGAAAACCTTCCATCAAAACTTCATGTTAGTTTATGTTCCAAACATCAGCTTAATAACAATAAAGTTATTTTTCTAAGTTCTTTATTATTTCCAAAATTAATTGAAATAAGGTTAAAGTAATTCAATAGAAGCATGATAATGAAAGTCTTTTGGAATTTAGAAGACATTAATTTTTGTCAGGTTCATATTGAAATCTATGGTATAGCATCTTTACACATCTACAGTTCAGTCTTACTAAGATATATTTTTGTGTATACGTTACCCCTTCGTTCTTTTGTTTATTAGTGTTATATCACTTTTAATCTACTGAGATAACATGGAAAAATACTTTTTTAGCATGGAAAAATACTTTTCAGCTAATTAATTTAGTCACAATCTATTATAAAATACAGAGACACCACTAACTATACAAGTATCAATTTAAATTGTGGCAAATATAAAAGAAAGTTAATGTTCAATAACAATTTAGTTATTGTCTAACAGCCAATCAATCTCATTAGAGCAGATGAACACCATTACAGTAAACCTAGCACCAAAGATATTCCAGCCTTCACAGCCAGTCTTTTTGTATATCCAGGACAGAACTATCAAATCTTTTATCTTTTACTTGTTTCAGTCATTGGAGTGCAACCATGCTGGGGTACTATCTTGAATGGTTTTAGTCAAATAAATTAAACCCAGCACTTATGTTTTTTAGTCTGGTACATATTGGTCTCTTATACAAAACTGCTAATGTTAAAGGAGGTAAACAAACCAACACCAATTGTCAGGTCCCTTGTAGGGCAACAAACACACATATACACACATATATACAATGGGCTTTCATAGTTTCCATTCACCAAATTCACTTGCAAAGCACTGTTCAGCCAAGGCCTATAGTAGAAGATATTTTCCCAATGTGCCCAACTTGTAAGTGGATTTGGCAGACAGAAACTGAAAGAAACCCATTGTGTGTGTGTGTGAGTGAGCACATGCACATGCATGTGCACACAAGTGTTACTGCCTCTTTGTTTTGACATTGCATAATAGCTGCAAACAAGTGTCCCGTCATGCAAGTAGTATTTGGTGTCCTTTGTCCTTTGCTGCCAATCTTTCATGAAAATATGCCTGGTCATGAAAAAATATTCTCTTACTTGGAAACAGGTGAGGGTTAGTGACAGTACAGGAATCTGGCTGTGGACAACCTTCTTCAATAAATTCCATCTGACCCATACACAATGGAAAAGCAGACATTAAAATAACGATGATGATGACAAAAGCAATTACCTTTATTGCCACTTTTTATAAAGTGATGTTATACCCAGTCTAAAAATACTACACACAAATAGAAGTATATGCTTGTGTATGCCATTTGTGAGTATGTATGCATTTCTGCAGCAAATATTGTTTGCCCATTGTGTTTCTACCTCAATGTGTATGCATGCATGTATTTTTGTGCCTTAAAATGTGACTAACATTATTACTATTAATATTTAATATTGCTTCTCAGCCTTTTCGCTAAGATCAAAGTGTACTATTAAAATTTAATATAGAATGCTACCATGTATATTAGAGCAGCTGGTTTAATAAAAGCTTATACATGCCTGTAAAATTCGGTTTACAATATGTCCATAAAGATAATAATAATGTTCATATTCATTGTTCCATTTACCTATTTCTCTGATAGCTTATCTTTTATAAACTGAGAGAGAAGGCAACTTGGCAAACAATCATCTCCTTTCATAATTCTTATTCAGCAAAAGATTTTTCACTAATTATTGATATTTAGAGGGGGATGACAAGGCAGGAGGGGTTAATGGAAGATCCCTCTTCACCACTGCCAATATTAAGGGGAGTGGGGACACAATGGAAACAAGCTTCTACTACTGACAATATTCAAATTCAGCAAAGTTGGCAGTTCCAACAGAATACAATCAGGATAAGATTGTTAATGGTGCAACTTGTTAATTAACTCCTTTTAAAACTCAAACACCTTTTATCCTCACAGACGTTACTACCCCCCCCCCCC
>NC_068985.1:98030775-98032856 GCF_001194135.2 Octopus bimaculoides | reverse complement strand
CCCTTGCATGTCAATGGTTGAACTTTTACATGGTTGCTCAACTTGCTAAAAATAGAAAGTAAAAGCTCCATCCAATCACACCCTACTGTTTTGAAAACAAAGGCCCATTGGAGAATTTAGTTATTCCATTCAAAAGGCTTTGACCAACCCGGGGCTATAATAAAAGACACTTGTCCAAGGTACTGCATGGGAACTGAACTTAAGACCATAGAGTGGAGCCTTAGTAAAGGGCTTTCATTTATAACTCTGGGATCACCAAGACCTTGTGAATAGATTTAGTAGCAGAAACTGAAAAAACTCCCTTTTGTGCTAGGTGGGAGGTGGTAGGGGTGGTCTTCCCCAGGTGGCAATTTTAAAAAAGGGCGACATCTTCGGGTCTACTGTAAGCAATATCTGCTTTCTGTGGGGTCCGGGAGTGGCCAACGGAAGGGCCACCCCAGGCGGCACACACCTTAGCTACGCTAGTGTGTGTGTGCGCATGGAGGTGGGGGCTTGTGTGTGTGTGTGTGTAGCCCCACCATCACTGCTTGACAATTGGTGCTGATTTGTTTGTGTCCCTGTAACTTAGGGATCCAGCAAAAGAGACTGATAGAAAAGGACCAAGTTTAAAAAAAAAAAAAAGCGGTGGGGTTAATTGGTCCCACTAAACCCCTCAAGGCAGTACCACAACATAGCTGCAAGTCCAATGATAAAAGACATTCCAAAATATGAGATGGCCATAGGTATTTTATCTGATGAAAGCAGAATCATTAATACATAACCAAAATACTTAGCAGATTTGCTACACTCTGAGTTCAAATTCTGCTGAGATTTACTTTGCTTTTCATTCCTTCAGGGTAGGTAAATTAAGTACTAGCTGAGCAGTGGGGTAGAATGTAATCAATTCAACTCCTATCTCTAAATTTGCTGGTGTTGAAAATAATTAAGCCTGATGAAAGAGCTCTTCATTAAAAGTTGATAAGCAACAAATACCTACAGCCATCAGCCAATGAGGGAACTTGTAGCTGGCTGCTTGACCCGTTAGAAATAGCAACCAAATCACTCTTAAAAATCATAAAATACCACTTCACACACAAAAAATGAAATAGACAGAAACATTCAATAATGTACTTCAAAATGAATAAAGCGCGTCAATAAGGAAGGTAGGGCAGTTATGGATGGAATACTTTTGATAAAAAACTTTTAGTCATGGCTGTGTTAGAGCAAAACAACCAACTCAACAACCTTCACCTATAATTTTATTTTGATAATTTAATAAAAAAAATGTATTCTATGTACACATGCTTACATGTGCATGCACATGTGTTTGTCTGTATAGGCGTACATGTGCGTACCTGTATGTGTGTGAACCACCTTGTTGTAGACAGCTGATTATCTATCTATAAATATCGTTATTCACACACCTTAACACAAGTGTAGCAACAACATGTCAAATAAACGTCAACAGCCTATGTCGTTTAATAAAGAGAGTAAAGAAAAACAGTAAAGTACGACAAATATATTTGAGAAGTTAAAAACTGAGGAAAGAGGACAGCCACCTTATGCGTATATTATCAGCTGTGGATAAATTTTCCTTGAAGTTATGAGAAATAAAACACACCTGAAGTAGTAGAGGTTATTTGGCACAAATTAAGCTGTGACTGAGTGTACCTGTGATCAAAGGTGCTCCAGTTATGACTATCCCAAAGTTTTAATTGACGGACACTGTATTTAGAACTTCCTTATTGAATGCGTTCTTCCTTTTAAGACAATAATGAGTAATTTGAAGAAAATTTGACTGCTATCTCTAGAACAGGGGTTTTCAAACTGTGGTCCGTGGACCACAGGGGGTCCGTGGACAAGACAGGGGGTCCGCAAGGACAAGACAGGGGGTCCGTTGACAGCAAATACTTTTTATGGGCAATTTGATTTTATATATGCTTTTTAATCGAAATCTTTTAATTGACAATAAACCTATTTGTTAAATACTGTTAAATAAATAAATGTAAAAATATATGTTATTTTAAGCAAATATTTATGTATAAATTTCATAAGCATTTATAAGGGGGTCCCTAAGGTAAAGCCTGAAATATAAAGGGGTC
>NC_068985.1:98029622-98030467 GCF_001194135.2 Octopus bimaculoides | reverse complement strand
AGATCTAGAGTAGAGAGTTCATGCCATCGATGAGGTTTCAAATGGTGATGAAAAGACTGACAAACACAGTTGATTGATTAATTGATCAAGTGATTAACCCTTTTGATACCAGCCCAGCTGAAACCGCCTCTGGCTCTGTAGTACAAAAGTCTCGTTTTCATAAGTTCTGAATTAAAATCTTCCAAACCCTTGCCACAATTTAGGTCCCTAACACTAGCTTAATGATAACTAAGTTATTTCACTAAATTCTCTGTTATATTTAAAATTGATTGAAAGAAACACAGAGCATCTCAAAATAAATACGGTAACAAAAGGGTTAATGAAACAATCAATGAGTTAATTGGTTAAATGATTAACCAATTGACTAAGTAAAGTGAAATAGAACCAGTTCATTGGTTTATTATTGCCATACTGACTGAGATATAACTAAATGCACTGTCTTTGTTTCAATACTTTTGAAAATAATTAAATATTTAGTAACATAACTCCTTAAGATGGTGTATGGAACTTAACCCTTTAGCATTTAAACCGACCATACCTGGCTGAAATATTTTGTTTCATGTTCAAACAGACCAGATTTAGTCTCTCACACCTACTCTACAATGTCATCTATACTATATTAAAACAGAGATGTGTGTGTAATCGCTTTTCACGTGAAATCGACTTCACCAAATGCTTCCATACTTGTAATGCATGAATAATTTGACCTTGGATAAATCTTAAGCTCTTCATTTGATTTTTCTAATTAAAAATAAATAATATTGCTTTATATTTAAGATTCACTTCTTCAAAAAGGTTCCTCAATGTCAACTTCTGGTATTGACGTAACAACCGCAAAAAGCTTC
>NC_068985.1:98026554-98028146 GCF_001194135.2 Octopus bimaculoides | reverse complement strand
CTTCATGATTTTTATAAGACTGTAGAGCTTGAATTGAGAGAGATCTAAATGGTACTTTCATCAAGTTATACAACCACTGGGAGAAGATATCTAGTTATAAAGAATAGTATAATGTAGCTAGGGAAATTAGAAGAGACTGTTGATCAACAATGCTAGGGGAACAAACACAGACACACAAATATACACATATATATATATACATATATACGATGGGCTTCTTTCAGTTTCCGTCTACCAAATCCACTCACAAGGCTTTGGCCGGCCCGAGGCCATAGTAGAAGACAATTGCCCAAGATGCCATGCAGTGGGATTGAGCCCGGAACCATGTGGTTGGTAAGCAAGCTACTTACCACACAGCCACTCCTGCACCTATTTATAAATAGGCACAGGACCTTAAAATAATAAAGAATTTTGTCATTATTATTAAGTGGGTGCTTGGAACAAAAATTAACATGAAAATTTGGAGCATGGTCTGTTTAGATCACTTTAAAACAATAGCCTCAGGCAAGTTGGTGTTAAAAGGGTTAAATGAATTTTGTATTCATTTCTTAGACTTCACTCCTGAAGATTTAGTGAAGGAATTTAGTTATCTTCTAAATTTCTTTGTAACTAGTCACAGCCTATCTAAACGATACTATAAAATTTGTAATCTGATCAAGAGTTTTAATGTGTATGTGTGTGTGTGTGTGTGTACTATACACACACACATGATCAGAATTCAAATTAATATTAATCTTAAGTTCCTACTCCCCTTTTTTTAAATACAAGCCTAATTTAATTTCCAGCATTTCATCTTCTCAAAATAGAAAGCCATTACTCCCTACTTGAAATGATAAGAAATTAAAACTGGTAAATAAATATCTTAGAACATTCAATGATAAAATCTTATAAAGTGAAAATTTAGAATGTTTATTCTAATCTTAAATAAACAAATGACTGAAAGATAGCAAAATTGGTAGAGCGTCAGACAAAATACCTTGCAATATTTGGTCATATTGCTTTACATTCTGTGTGCAATTCTCACCTAGCATGGCTGGCTTTCGTCATTCTGATGTTGATAAAATAAAGTACAGGATTATATAGAAACCATGTGGTTTCAAGTTCAGTCCTACTGTGAGGCACCGTGAGCAAGTGCCTTCTACTATAACCCCAGGCTGACCAATTCCATGTGAGTGAATTTGCTAGAAGGGAAACTGTGTGGAAGCCCACTGTGTGTGTCACTGCTTGACAACCAATGTTAGCTTGTTTATAAACTTGTAACTTAGTGGTTCAGCAAAAGAGTCTGATAGAGAGTTGATTTGTTAGGCTAAAACCCAACAAGGCAGTACCCCAACATGGCTGCAAACCACTGACTAAAACAAGTAAAAGATAAAGAACAACGTCACTATTGAGTACTTTGGATTCCTGATGAAATTATTTTTTCAGCTTATGTTTAATATCTAATAATCCAAAATAAAAATAATACAAAATAAAAATCACAATAAAATAAGGTTCTGCTTAGCCAGAAACTGAGATTGCTTTATATAATAAAAAAAAAGAGAGTAAATGTTTATATCAACATTTTATCTGTTTTTACATGTATACTGAATATA
>NC_068985.1:98013855-98026454 GCF_001194135.2 Octopus bimaculoides | reverse complement strand
TACATTTGCATTAGATTGCAATATCTCATATCTGATATTAGATCTCATATTGTATCTAATATGTATTAGCTGTTTCACATACACTGCTCTTAGCATTGCAGAAATCTTAATCATTGCTCAATTTCTAAATCTTCCACTCCTAGACACTTGTAAACAACAAAACACTACCTGAGATCAGCAAAATTTTCACAATTTTTCTCAGAAATGTTTTGTTATTATTTTTCCCTCCCTCTAGTGTATAAGAAAAATTTTTCAACAATTTATCAATATATTTGACTTCCATACATTGGAACCATTATCTCTCAAAAAAGATAAATTTAAGGTTTCTTGTCATTTAGGTTATAGAAATCTTGTCAATACCGTTTCCACTCTGGAGAAGCAGAAGCTTGCCTTGCTTTGATTCAATGACATGTACAATATTTAAAAGATTGAACAGAAATCTTTTATCAATCTTTTAGATAAAGATGGCTGTTGTATATGTTGACTGTCACATCAGTTTTGATGAGCACCACTACTACATAGTTTTGGTAGCTTTGGGTGTGAATGGCAAGGCTGGGCACTGACCTGCAAGGACTTTAGCATATTGGATATGTGAGATATGTTATTGCATCATTATCAATATTTCAACATTCAATTTTCCGTGATTATTCAGTCAGATGGAATTTGCTGAAGTAGATTGTGAGATAGCGACATTCGTTTACAGCAAACATGTGATGTCAAGACATGGAGACACACACAGTGGTCGTAAATGAGCATCACTGTTATACAAGTGATGTTCTTCATTTCCAATCTTCTGTGGAAAAATATGTCTGGTCACGGGAAATATTACCTTGCTTGAAAAGAGAAGGGTTGGCAACAGAAAGAGCATCAGGGCAAAGAAAACTTGCCTCAACAAATTCCACTTGACCCATGCAAGCATGGAAAAGTGGATGTTAAATGATGATACTAAATGCATTCAAAATATCGATACATGGTTTGGTTTTATTATGTCATATAACTCCAAACCATTACAAACTAGTCTGTTTTTGCTTCATTTACATGGATAGTCTCACAAGGATTTGGAGAGGTTGAAAAATTCTGATAAGCATAATATGAGATGTGTCTGTGTGTGTGTACAATTGTGCATGCACACTCAGAGACACATACACACAAAGGTTTCTTTCAGTTTCTATCTAAGAAATTCACTCACAAGACTGATTATCCCAGGTCTGTAGTAGAAGACATTTGCCCAACGTGCTATGCAGTGACAATTATCACAAAATCATTATGCTTCAACTGTTCCATAATTTGAATGCTATTAATCGATGCCAGAAGTATAAAAGCTAAAACTGAACTTCAGCAAGATTAGAAAGAGATATAACTAGAAACCTACACAGCCAGTCCTCTTCACTCCACCAAACAATATAATAGTAAATTAACATACAATAACATTTCTATCATATATCTAGTACTAAAAAGCTGTGTGTTGATGGTGCTAATGTAGTTCTCAATCAACAAATAGATCTATGATTAATAAACAGCATTCTCGCTGGGACCATGTCAAGTTTTCACAATATCCATTATCTAAAATGTCCTTTCCGTTTAATTTTTAGACAGTAGCGGGAGAGGTTTGGCTGTTATTTCCAGCAGATTGAGTGACCATATAAAGGCTCTCATGTTGGTTCAACTAAGAGGATATTGTAGATCATAATGAGTAATTTCATTGGCTATATTTTTCTCAGTGATTATCAAGATTGGTGTCAGGAAAACACTTGCTACTTCAGTCATCTTCATCATAAAAGTTATTATAGGGATTGTCCTGGTAATTAATTTTGTAATGATTTTTCTATATTTAGATGGTAGAGATTTCTGCAAATTTACATTGACTTACATAAATTGCTAGAGCAAAATAGTTCAAAGAAGAAATTATACCACTGGATCAAAATAAATAGATAGAACAGTATTTTTTTGATAAGTAAATTGAAAATTTAATTCCTGTAATAAAAATTTGATTCAGGCAATAAAAAATAAAAGAAATTTTGTTGTGTTAGCTCTTTCTATTAATGTACATAAGAGGATACATTCAGATCGTAAGATATTTAAACACATTAAAAGCTATAAAAAATATTACTAAGTAGTATTTTAAAATATTACTAAAATGTGATTTTAAGTAATTCTAAAAAAATTTTAATACTACTAATTGCTGAATAGTATTTAGTAAAAATATTAGCACTTTTAGAAATATCCATTTATGATAAAGTAATTACAGAAAATCATTTGAAAAAGGAAAAAAAAAAAATTTATGTGTTATCTGAATGAAAATCTGTTTGTTTTCAATGAATCAGCTGATCAAAGAAAATTAATATGGTTAGAGTAAAATCTGAAATCAGAAAAATCTAAGATGGGTCTGTGTTGGTAACAATGGAATAAAATCCAAGAGGATGTCAATGAGTTTAGATGTACCATTAAAGGGCCTTTTATAAAGGCCCTTTAATGGTACATGGTAAAGATGGCCGAGACAATGATTGCATCATATAATACAGGTGCAGGCATGATTCATAATCAGGTTTAATCCCACTGTAGCACACCTTAGGCAAATCTCTTCAACCATAGCCTTGATTGACAAATGCCTTGCATGCAAAATTTAGTAGACAGAAACTGTAAGGAATCTCACTATCATTATCATCATTTTAAGGTTCAATTTTCCATACTTTCACAGGTGATACAGAATTTATTTTCTCTGGCTGGATGTGCTTCCAGTCACCAACCTCACCTGTTTCAAAATAAGGTAATATTTTATCCAACGTCAGAAAGGAAGAAATGGATGACAGCTTAAATGATGATGCTATTCATTTACAACTATCACACAAAGCTGAGGCAAGGAGCCACTACCACCCATACACATGATGCCTTGTTTCCATCTATTCACAAGGCTTTGGTTGGCCCATGGCTATAGCAAAAGACACATGCCCATAGTGCCATGATCAAGTAGACATTGTCAAAAGTACCCCAGATGAGATCATCCCATCATTTTATATATTTAGAACATTATTCAAAAGAAAATAGCTGGGAGGTAAACTTCTTAACCACGGTTATACCTGCACCTTTACACACAAATGCCTGATTCTATGCACAACCATGCCTATATCTTTCTCCAATGAAAGTCGACTGGAATACTTGAGAATTAATGTGTCTGAACTAAAATACCACGTGGTATTTATTCCAACTAAGATACACAGACTCTCATCACTCTAGTCATCAGAAACGGAGTGAACTCACTTCTTGTGCTTTGTCTATCGGAAACCTGGAAAGAGGCATTTAACAATGTATTCTGATATTCAAGGTAGCAAGTGGGCAGAATCGTTTGAATATTGAGCAAGATGCTTAGCAGCATTTCCTCCAACCCTTTATATTCTGAGCTCACATTCTGCCAAGGTCAACTTTGCCTTCCATCCTTATGGGGTCAATAAAATAAGTACCAGTTGAACACTGAAGTTTATGCAATTGACTCATCACCTCTCTTCAAATTCTATTCTACCAAAATCTGAAACTTGTTATTCTTTTATAAAGAATAATATATATATATATATATGTATATAAATATATATATATTTATTTTTAATAAAAAAAAAATATATATAAAAAATAAAAATACATTTTTATTTTTAATAAAAAAAATATATATATAAAAAATAAAAATACATATATTTGTTTTTTTATAAAAACATTATATATATATATATATATATATATATATATATAGCTAAAAAGACAAGACAGTCATAGCAGGAATGCCTGCTTTTCACTAGGTCTGCTCAATCAAGGCTCATCTGTTGGGTTAAACTCTGAAATACCTCATTATCCAATTACTATCCTATATGCTGACTATATACGTCTGCAAATTAACACTACCACCACCACCATCATTTTAACTATCCTGCTTCGCTGCTGCAGCGATGTAACCCAACAACAAATAATAAATTAACAGCTGAGATTTTAATGTAAATGATATTAACCATTATAGACACTAATTTCAGACAGAAATAGAAACCAGTCAGTGAGCCTGTTATTTTCTATTTTAGAATTAATACTTACGTCTAATATCTCCTACATGTAAAATTAGCTGTTCATCTATAATTTGATTCATGTAGTTATTTCTGGTCACAAACATCAAACCAAGGTAGGACATCTCACTATGTTGGCATTAACAGAACAGAATATCTATTCTTTATTTTGTTACAAAAGTACATAATTTGGGAGGTAAGGCCTACAGTCAAATTAATTGCTCCAGCAACTTGACTGGCGTTTCCCCCCCCCCAATCTTTAATGACCCCTGCTAAAGGACGGAAGGCAAAGAAAGGTTAGTAGAAATAACAGCTTATCTTCCTAGTAACTGACACACTAACTGGAGAAGTTGAAATAACAGACAATTTAAAGTATGTTGCTGTTGCTTGGCACCAGCCCTATGTATTATTCATATGTTTTGTTCTACACATGCATCTTTTATCATTTCTTTGTTTCAGTCATTGGACTACGGCCATGCTGGAGCACTGCTTTGAAAGAGGTGCTTGAGCAAATTGACCCCAGTTCTTATTCTATTGATCTCTTGTTAAATTGCAAAGTTAGGGGGACATATGCAAACCAACATCTGTTGTCATGTCGTGGGAGAGGGGTAACAAGCACAAAGACACCCTGATATTTACATCTATATCTATGGGCCTCCACACAGTTTTTGTCAACCAAGTTCACTCACAAGGCTTGGGTAGGTCCAAGCTGATAGAAGACCTCTCCTAAGATGCCATACAGGGACAATTACTAACATTAAATAAGCAAAAGTTTTCTAAAACAGTTTTCATTAATTTTTCCATATAAAGCATGCCAGTAGTTTTATTACTTGATTTCAAATGCACCATGAAGTCACACAGTTGCTTGACACATTAAAGATCACTGAATTAAAAACTTGATGATCACAGACTGAACATCTTTTCATTATTGGTTTGCTCAATCAGCATTGAAATGTGGTTAAAAAATAATCTTGATAGAATGAGACAAACTGATGTGATGGATTAACACAGATGCATAAACTTATATCCAAGTTCCTAATATTTAATTTTTGTATTTGGTTTGCAAGATTTTTGATGTGTCTTGTGTGTTGAAACATAATTTTGTTGTATCTTGGGAGAGTCATCATGCCAATAACCTTTTTTGTTATAGGTACAAGGCCTGAAATTTGATGGGAGAGGGTGCTAGTTGATTAGCTCAACCCTAGTACTTATTTTATCAACCCAGAAAGTATGAAAGACAGAACCAACCTCAGTCGAATTTGAACCTGGAACGTAAAACCAGAATATGATGAAACATTTCATCTAGTGTGCTAACAATTCTACCAACTCACCACTTTCTGTCGTGCCAATAACACACACACACACACACATACACACACACACACGCACACGCACACGCACACACACACACACACACACACACACGCGCGCGCACGTTCTAATTCACTTCTTCATTTTTATTAACCAGTTGATCATTTGCTGAATTGTTTGACCAAACAATCAATCAATCAGCTAAGTCTGTCAAAGTCCTTTCATTGGAATTGACAACCTCATCAATGACATGTCCTCAGAATGGTGGTGAAAATTTTTTTATCAAATCTAGTTGATTGATTGGCTGACCAAATGATTAATCCAGCAATCAATTAATTAATTAGTTAAGCAATTGACTAATATAGAAATGATATAGAACCAATGCATGTATTTATTATTGGCATAAAGACCCTTCCACGATACAAGTCTTTTGAATTTGATGTTGTTAATGTTCCATTTAACTACTGCAAGTCAAAAACAGGAAAAGAAATGGCATTCTGGTTATGCTGATGAAGGTTCCAGGTGATCCGATCGATGGAACAGCCTGCTCATGAAATTAACATGCAAGTTACTGAACACTCCACAGACACATGTACCCTTAGTATAGTTCTCAGGGAGATTCAGCACGACACTAAATGTGTCAAGGTTGGCCCCCATTGAATTACAGGAACAACTCATTTTTGCTGGCTGAGCAACATAAAATGAAGTGTCTCGTTCAAGGACACAACATGTCACCAGAAATTGAACTCATGACCTTAAGATTGGGAGTCAAATACCCTAACCACTAAGCTACGTGCCTTCGCTGTTGTAGGTCAACACTTGCAGGAAAGTGAGGGGCGGAGAGAGATTCTAGAGGTATGCTGTTCTGAGGAGGAAAGACTGGACATAACTAGTTAGGAGGAGATGGTGAGGGACACCCTAAGAGTGACGAGAGGTGGAAAGGAGAGTGGACTAAGAGTGGTTGAATGGTGGGGGTATGAGATCAGCCAGTTCAGAGGAAGTGGGGCAATTGGAGTAGCGAGAGAAAAGACAGTAAGCAGGCCAGATATTAGAGTATGTCTGTAAGTGACTGAATACCAATTAGTCAAGTGCCCACCCACCATCTCTGGATGTGTTCTAGGATGTCTGTGTGCATAGTAACAGAGCTGTCTCAAAAATGGGAGTAGGATTCCATTATGGACCTCATTTGAGTCTTATAGAATGATAGCAGTTGTTGGGGATTGAAATACTTTGTGGTCCTTCTCTTCAGGGCCTGTTTCTGGGATACAGTGGTACCCATGCTAAGGATGTGCTTTTTCCAGGAGAGACTACTGGTGATAGTGAAGTGCAACCAGTGCTGTCTTAACAGCATTATAGGCCCCAAGTAAATCAATGCATTGGATCCTATTGACTGCAAGCTATAGGATACACAGATCAGCTTTGAGCTCCTTGCCAGCGAGGCCTTAGGGCAACTGTATTGTGTGCCCACGCTTTACGAAGGCAATGGGACCGTTATTAGGAGCGACTTTAAGTGTCGTAGCTGATTGACGTTCATGTTTAATGGGCTGTGATGCGTTCTTTTTGTATGAGCAGTGCTTGAAATAATGTAGTCCTAGATAGGTTGAATAAAAGTGTAATGAACACAGTTGAAATGTTTATAGACACGATCAGTGTTAACACCAAGAGAAATACCACTGAAAGTACTTCTCAGGTTGCAACGGGGAAAATTGAGCAACTCAGAAAACAAATTGCTATATAAACAAAATATTATTAAAAAGAAAAAAAAAAAAACGAAAAAACTATCCAGCATCATAAGAGAACAAGGAAGAAAATAGATGAATACAAACTTGTACAAACAGGTTTTCTCTTCAACATATAATGTAACACTGAGAGAAGTAACCACTGACATACTCAATGAAAACAATGACAAAACACAGACATATACAGAGATACACAGAAACACATTAATATAGAAGCACAACACATATATACAACAAAAAGAAATATAAAAAACACACATGACGAGATATCCTTACATGGATATATGTAAATAAACTGAAAAAGCGTTTTCATACATATAACACACATACTTAGTACAGATACACAAAAATATGATTCAACAAGTCAAATCTATCAATATATTTAGATATAAATATTTGAAAATAAATTAACAGTGATATTTTGTAAAATTTTAATGGTGTTTTTTTCTTCCTCTTTCAAAGTTGCGGGTGAGGAGGAACAACTTTTGATGCCTGACTTTGTAATCAACCCACCCCAACTCCCAGTGCTTCACCCTTAATAGTAAAAAATAAGGGATTATCATTATTTTATCAATCTTAAAATAAATAATGTTTATAGCCATAGACAGACAGACACCCAAGTTCATTTATTTCATTTAATGTGAAAGGTAGCTAAGTTCTTCAGTCACAAAGACACGAACAAGTTGTTTGGTTAGTACCAAATTAGACTTGATCAAAAACGTTCTCGTGAAACCATTTTCTTTTTTTAAGATTCCAGGCATAATATATCTAGGTCTATATTATCCAATGTATCTGTTTTTCCTTTTTTCCAAAAACGGTTGGATATGACACGAGGCGATTTAGTAGCTATTTCTTGCAAGTTGCACTACCAAGTAGAGCTTGCCTCGTTTAAATTTTCATTAGAGTACAGAAGACTTTACAGTACAATATGGCTAACGTATGAATTCTATGGGAGAAGGGTCCATCACTGTACAGCTATTCTGTAATACAGCGACAATAGCATAATGTTAAAGACTAGGCTGTTTGTACAGCTATAATATCGAAATGTTCAAAATCATTCTATATTTAATTTTATTTGGTTCACTAGATGCTGCCATTATTTTAAAAAATGATTGTCCTCATTAGTAAGGTTGAGAATTCTCATTAAAATTTCTTGGCTTATTACGTCAAGAATGCTAACGTTTTTGGTTAATTGCTCCCAGTAATTTTTCAACGCAATATAGCATGATAATAATTAACACTACCGGAATCAAAAATCATACTGTGTGTACAAAAAAAAATAACAGTAGTTCTTGCCAGCTTGTCATAGTTTATTGCTCCCTAGAAGCGTACAAACTTACAAGTAAACTTTTATGAGGTTGTTCGAATTGCTAGAAATATTAACCAAATCTCCGTCAAAATTACGTCTTACTGACATGAAAAAGAAACAACACATTTCACAATGTACTCCTATCCCAATGAATACTATGACTGAACCAGGATAAGCTGGTCAAGATTTCAATCCCTGTTGAAATCAAAGTCTGGTCATTTCAGTCGGTTTCCGGATCAAATACTGCAAGGTCCAACATGTCCTTTTTAAAGAGGATATGCCCGTTATTTTTAGCACGTTGAGCAAACGTGTACAGACTTTTCTCGTTGGCTTGAGAATGATTACTTCATTGGAGTTGATCAGAAGCTAAACAACAAACGATAAGGAGAGAAGAAATATTGGAGTTCTTCCTAAATGTGGGTCCTTATCTACTGCTAACAATGCAATTGCTAAGGGTAGTAGCTAGAGACATATTTCGCGTTTGTAGAGAAATATCATTTTAATATTTGCATAAGCCTTCTGGTATTCATTTTTCTAAGCCGGGAAGCAAGAAAAGACATGTAAAAGACATTTGAAAGCAGAACAGATTTAACTAAATATCACGAAGGTTTCTACTATTTGTTACCCACGATACTTGTGTGGCTGGAAGAGATGGACAGAGAATCAGAGAGACGGACAGAGACAGTGACAACTCACAGAAACAGAGAGAAAGGGGCGGACAATGTCGGAGAAAGAGAGAGAAAGAAATAGAGACAGTGTGTATGAAAGAGAGTGAGAATAATTTCTAGCAAACAAGCCACAGGTTCTTGAGAAATACACTCAATTATACCGAAACCTCGTATTTGACAGCTATAACCGACTCACTATTTGCGGCTCACTTGATTATTAGCCATCAACCCCGAAATTGTAAAATATATTTATGGGAAAATATAAACTAGTCATGCGAGAAAGTAGAAAAAAAAAACTAAATGGCAAAGGGGAAAAGAGACAGTAAAATCAAAAGAAAGATTTAAATAGATTCAGAATTATGAAACTATTGCGAGAATAAGAGAAAGAGGCAGGGAGGAGAGAGACAATTATTAATCTCTTTCTTTGTTGTTGTTGGTTAATCCTAGGTCAGCCCTGACTGACCGTTTAATTAAAAAATGAGTTAAAAGCTGTTGTCATCCGGTTTCGTTTTCTTATGACTATTCATGTCACTGAGGTGTAATATAAAACCAACCATAATACATCACTGGTATTTTATAGACCCGAAAATATGGACAGTAAAGTTGTCCTCGCGGTATTTGAACTCAGAATGCAGTGGACCAGCTGTTGCTCTAAGGCTTTAAGAATTCCCATTTAACGGTGTTATGGATCGTAGATACACATATTTCATATATTTAAGAGGTTAGTTAAGGTGAGACCTCAGTGAAATTTGGTTTTCAGTTTAGTTATACGATCACGTTAAGTCCCCATCTTTGGCTTGCTTTATAGTTAATGTTTCAATGAATCCGAGAACACATTCTACATTTAATAGTTACGAGTCAATAATAAAAATAATAAAAATCTAAACGGTTGACCGACTGTCAAGAAATAGCCAAAGTAATTTCAAATCAGGTGTTCCTGTTTTTAAAATAGAATGGAGGACATATTGGATGTTGCCGTTCTCACAGGTGGCCCATGATAATAGATCTTTTCGATCACTGTTGCTTTTCCTTCCTGATTAATAAGAAGAGAAAGTAGTGTTAATTTTCGCTACTTAAAATTTTCGGAGAAATAATAGGGTTAACTGAAATTAGTTGGTTTTATATAGCTGATTTCGTTTAACAGGTAAATTTGTCAAAATAAGTTTTTTTTTTTTTTAAGAGTAAGTATAGCCATTATAATTCCAATCATGCCCGTCGCTAAAGGGGTGCACAGCACGGTACTGCCTCCTCACTGTTCAACGATGTACCCTCAGATTTACAGTGGTACACTTATTTTCGAAACTCCACTTAAACATTATTACAAATTAGTGCCAACCCAGAATATTCTGCAGCACCCCCAGGCACCAGAGTGTGGCGACGGGCCTGATTCCAGTTGCATAAAGAGTGCTTTATTAGGAGGTGGAAGATCCGATCAAATCAACCTCGGTACTTGACTGGTATTTTATGGATCTCGAAAAGATGAACGGCTAAGGTTGTACCTTAGCAGAACTAGAACTAATAAAAAATATGTCAAAAGGGTGACAAATGATGGGTACATTACAAGAAGCTATAAAAATGGTGGTTTACGCAGAGTCGATGATGAAACAATAAAACAGATGTAAGCTAAGTGACAGATATATTTTTATTACTATACACGATTAAACCCTTCTCCCTCCAAAAGAAGCCCGTTAAGTCAAGTTTAAAAATACAAAACAATAATTTGGGTTAGAAACAGAGTCTCCCCCAGCAGCAAGAATCGGTAATGTGGCATTGTTATAGGCTGCACTCACAATCATGGTTGGAGATTTTATTAAGGAGAGAGAAAGTAGCCCGCAAGATGAAGATTTACAAATGGCTGCAATCAAAGAAAAACCCATATTACGGAGGACTTGGCAACACCAGATTTATTGAAATCCTAAACTGTTGCTATTGGATGAACGGACATAAAGATGCGACAATCCACCGATTTTAGGCATCAGATAACTGAATAAATTTATGGTGTTGTTTAACCATAGGTCATACTTGATAGGACAGATCTATGATCAAATGCGTTCCAGACGTGACCATGTCATATTTTTGTGTATGTAAAGACTGTATTGCAAAATGAAAATAGGTGTGAATCACTGTCTTTTCTATTGTATGCCGGTATGCATGATTTTAGTTAGCTCTGACTGCTGTTTCTAATAGGTCGAGCGACCACAAAGGCTCACTTCCTAGTTGGCTCGTGAATAAATTTAAGTTAGATGTCGGCGGCAAGGAGGAGTTATGGCTAAACAATGCATTAACATTTTCTAACAAAGAAACATTCCCTCCGCCACCCAGTATGAAAGAAGAACTACAACAGTGCCTTCCAGTTGCAGCAGGCTCAACTATTGCAACATCAGCCACTGCAACAGTACTATTTATTACCAACAAGTGTAGCAGGAACGATTCTCTGAAGAAATCAGGGACTGCTATGCAGGAGTGTGTGTAGGGGGGGGGGTATGAAAGTGCAACAGAATTACTCAACCATTTGGTATGAGTGTGTCGAGGAATTCGCGATATATCAGTTATAAAATATATAGAAAAAAAAAAAGGAAAATATTTTTTTGTGGTTCTTTTTTTCTTTTTAATTAATATTCCTTTTCCGTTCTACCATTTGACAATCCAGGAAGTGATAGGTGCCGTGGAATGTCCTGTTCAGTGCACGAGATCCAAATATAAAATCGATATTAGAAGGATCTCCATCAACATTCACAATGAAGACTTCATACGGAGAGAGAGAGAGAGAGAGAGAGAGAGAGAGATTCACACATTCATTATACATGTACATAACATGTTTATATTAAAATTATATATGTGCATATTCACACACCTAACTATATAAAATAGTGTGTGTATATTTAAAACTGAATGTGTAATATGCGTACACAAGACATGTATACATACATATATATATATATATATATATGTATATATATGCACAGATACACACATACATATACAAACACAATAAAAGGAATTCATGTATTTCTTAGGAAACATTCCATGCATATGTTATATATATTTGTACATTCATGCTATATAGGTTAAGGCATTATACACACACACACACACATACAATAGCTTATCAATTAGGGTCAATATGGTTTCTTGTTTGAAATTCTGCACACTATACAAATGTAGTATACCCCTTATGAACGGGCAGTTTGGTGAGACTGAACCAAGGATCAACTGCTGGTGTGATGGTGAGATCGTCCAGCACTGGTTTAATTTTATTCATTTTTCTATTTCAAAACAATTTAATACTCTAATGTAAACTGAACAGGCATGTGAGTATATACACATCTCGTAAATATACACATATACATACATGCATACACACACACAAACACACACACACACATGCATACACGCAGGTACACACACACATACACGCATACATGCATACACACATATATACATACATGGACGCATACATGCATGCATACACACGCATACATGCACACACACATACACACACATATATATACATACATGCATACACACA
>NC_068985.1:98010564-98013845 GCF_001194135.2 Octopus bimaculoides | reverse complement strand
CACACATACACACACATATATATACATACATGCATACACACATATACATACATGCATACACACACATGCATACATACACGCATACAATGCACACACACACACACATATACATGCACACACACGCATACATGCATACACACACATACATGCACACACGCATATATAAATACATGCATACACACACATATATGCATACCACAACCAGATTCCATCTGCTGGAAATAGCAGCTAAATCACCTTTAAACTACGTATGAACCATCTTAAATAGGAAACATTGGATGATGTAGACCAAGATACACTTAAAAAACTGGATGGTCATGGATAGTTTGCCTATGATCATTGTCTTTGGGTTTAGTGTGCTTAAAACTATCCAATGTGTCCTATTTTTAAAATGATGTAATTTGAGGGAAATTTGTTTACTATTTCTAGTAGATCGAACCTGGTTGTAAGCACACACACACACACACACACGACCTAAGAAAATACGAATGGCTATTGAATTTTAAAGAATCTATATTTTCTTCTTTTCTTAAAAAAGAAAAAGCAGCTTGAGATTGTGTTTCTTGTTGAAGGCTCTGTGGAGTCATAAGATCTGTGTATTCGAGTCTTCAGGAAAGAGAATGTCAAACAGTAGAGGTAATGGTAAAGGGGTAGATAGCTGGGTAACAACAAGGGGTACAGAAGCAACCATCAAACACGGGTAGCCAGACCAACGTTTACACGTTTTTTAGTAGTTTGTTGATAAAATTATTTCCTGCAACTGGTACAGAGCCCTCGAATTTGTGGGGTTGTGGAAGGGAGTGGTGATTAAATAGACAAATTGGGGCCCCGTACTTGACTCGTGTTCTATTTTATTGGTTCCGGAAGGACTGAAGACAAGATAGATCTCGGCGGGAAATAAAAATGATCTCTTCTTATTACCTCAAAGGTGACGGATAACTAAAAACAATATTAATAATAAATGATTCAACTATTGAAAAATCAAATTAAAAGTAAAACAAGAAATCAGTTTCAAAATAATAAAAACAAATGAAAAACGAGATAGATTTGTAAATAAATTCACAATGAAAATATTGAAGATTATTTGTATATATTATTGTAAATAAATCAATAATAAAATTTTCGTTTACTGCCATAAGGGCGACATTTAAATGCCTATGGGAAGGTGTGTGTGTGTGTGTGTATATATATATATATATATATACATATATATATACATATATATATAAACGAATGTGGCAGGTGGATATACTGAAAATATATGATAGATATATGGACGATATAAACGCATACGACTGTATATATATAACAAATTGTATAAAAGTATAAATTTGTTATATTGCCATGTAGGTACACACACATATATGTACATATATATGTGTGTGTGTGTGTGGTTTAGATAAACCCATACGTCAGTTATGATTCGGTGGTAATCAAAATTCTTTTGTTAATTAGTATGAAATGTACGCTGAATGTTCATTTTATTTTATCTTGTTAGCATACGGTTAAAGATCTCTTTTTGTTTTGTATTTTATACATCTGTGGGGGGGGGGGGGGGGTAAAAAAAAGCTTCAGTAAAAATAAATAAATAAATGACAGAATTATTAAAAGATAATATCTGAAGATAGTGAAACAAAAACAAACACGAGCAATAAAAGAAGGTTGGTTAGTGATAGTAGTAGTCCTCAATGATAAAACCAATGAACATATCGTTTGTACACTGACTGACAATTTTCAACGGTCATAGTGGATATAGAACGGTAGAGAGTGTATATATATATATATATATATATATATATCTATATATATACATATACAAACAAGGAATTCAGACTAGAGTGGTAAGAAACAAAGGGGTCTAGTCTAAACAAGGAAGCTGGGAAGGGGATGAGCCGAATTTCCATTTATTATTGGTTATATTTTTGAGGAAGAAAAGGTCAAAATTTAAGCCTTTCACAGAGCCAACACCCAATATTTTAAAATCACGAGAAAAATGTTCGATAGATTTTAATTATTATAGTGATATAGACACACACCGCGCGTATGTATGTTTCACATATGTGTGTGTGTGCGTGTGATTAAAATGTTTATATTTGCGATTGAAATCTTTCTTTTGTGTAGTTCTATCTAAGTGTGTATTAATAACATGTGTTTACCAAAATATAACACTGTCATTTAATCAAACGGTAAGGTCACAAAGAGCCGAGAAATCACACACGCATAATATTATGATGTGAGTGTGTGTGTGTGACTATCTTTAAATAAGACAATTAAATACTTACGTGGAAATAGGGAATGTTGACTGAACTAAAATGAGAATCAGCCCATGGCCAGGTAAAGTTGACATGAGGGAATCGGTGGAAAAAATCTGCCAACCACAGTTTTTCGTATTGTCCTATTACCGAATTCAACATGATTAAGTGTTGGTAATAAAGAACCACTGAGCTTTTCTCTTAAAAGCAACACATGTGTCTAGATGTATATTGTAAGCAGATCACAGGGTACAATTTCCTCACTTCACCTCCTCTCTTTGAATGTTGTGAATGAGGCGAAGGTTTGATGGACTTAATACATATGTGAATGAGTGTGTGCGCGTGCGTGCATGTGTATTTACATATTGAGAAGGAGCGTCAAACTGGAAGGGCTTGTAAATATGTAGCTAATATGTACGGATGTACATATACATATATATGTATATGTATGTATGTATATATAGGCAGTGCGTGTAATTTAGATAATGATGGTGGTGATACAGGATGGGGGTGGGGGTGGGGGTAATTGCCAATCGTTTTTCCACGACTGCTAAACAGTAGTTCGGTTGATGCAGTGGGTAATCTGTATTTTCATTACTGCTACTGTCTATGATACGTAAAGGCTACAAGAATAGAGAGAGAGAGAGAGATTGAGTGAGTGAGAGAGAGATGTAGGTCCACCACAGCAACATTGATTGAGGTGGAGGAGGAGCAAGAGGAAAGGGAGGCGAAGGAAGAGGAGAAAGGAAACAAAGAACTACAAGGGCGAGAAAGAGAGAAAGTAAAAGAAGAAAAAAAGAAGATGAGCGGGAGAAAGTGGGTGGATTTTTAAGGGAAGGAAGCTGCCTGGGCATAAAAGAGAGAATTAGGGAGAAAGATTAGTGTTTGTACGTGAGACGAAATCGGGATAACGAAGAGTAGATGACAAAAATAAGGATGTGAAGAGAATATATTTGTAGAGGGGAAAAGTCGAAAGAGAAAGTGCGAAAAGGGAAGAGATAAAGAAAATATCAAGAGAGAATAGAGATG
>NC_068985.1:98008669-98010365 GCF_001194135.2 Octopus bimaculoides | reverse complement strand
TATATATATATATATATATATGAGAGAAAGAGAGAAAGTTAGAGAGAATTGACAAGGGGAAAAGCAAGGAGAGAGGAGCGAATGATTGAGCAGGGGGTCGGGAACAGGAAATGGGAAGGATGCGACTATGAGAGAGGGGTGTAAATGGTAGCAAACAAAGGAGTTGGTATATGAGGTGTACAGTAAAATATGGGAATAGTTTCTGAGATGGATATTGAGGAGGACTGTAAAGGGGACTGATAAGAAAATGTGTGTGTGTGTGTGTACATTTTGCACTGCGGGGAAAATTATCTTTAAAGCTGTCATCTAAAAAATCACAGAATATTTCGATCACAAACACACACACACGTATCTCATTACTCTCTTTACTCTTTTACTTGTTTCAGTCATTTGACTGCGGCCATGCTGGAGCACCGCCTTTAGTCGAGCAAATCGACCGCGGGACTTATTCTTTGTAAGCCTAGTACTTATTCTATCGGACTCTTTTTGCCGAACCGCTAAGTTACGGGGACATAAACAGACCAGCATCGGTTGTCAAGCAAAGCTAGGGGGACAAACACAGACACACAAACGCACACACACATATATATGTACATATATACGACGGGCTTCTTTCAGTTTCCGTCTACCTAATCCACTCACAAGGCTAGGCTATAGTAGAAGACACTTGCCCAAGGTGCCACGCAGTTGAGACTGAACCCGGAACTATGTGGTTGGTAAGCAAACTACTTACCACACAGCCACTCCTGCACCTGTATGTATAAGTGTATGGACATATGCATACGTACGTACACACGTATATTAATCAATGTGTATATATGCATATATACTGTAAGTAATAAGTATATGTATGTATGTATGTGTGTGAGGAGGTGCAATAGCCTAGTGGTTAAGGCCGCAGACTCGCTGTCATAGGATCACGGTTTCGATTCCCAGACCGGCGTTGGAGTGTTTATTGAGCGAAAACATCAAAAGCTCCACAAGGCTCCGGTAGGGGGTGATGGCGAACCCTGCTGTATTTTTTCACAACAAATTTCTGTCACTGTTTCTGTTGTACCAGTATTTCAAAGGGCCAGCCTCGTCACACACTGTGTCACGCTGAATATCCCCGAGAACTACGTTAAGGGTACACGTGTCTGTGGAGTGCTCAGCCACTTGCACGTTAATTTCACGAGCAGGCTGTTCCGTTGATCGGTTCAACTGGAACCCTCGTCGTCGTAACCGACGGAGTGCCACGATGCATGTAAGTATGAATAACGCCGCCCTCTACTTACCCCCAAAAATGAGGGGGAAAAAAGGCACAGGAGTGACTGTGTGGTAAGTAGCTTGATTACCAACCACATGGTTCCTGGTTCATTCCCACTTTGGGGAAGTGTCTTCTAGTAGAAGACACTACTATAGCCTCTGGACGACCAAAGCCTTGTGAGTGGATTTGGTAGACGGAAACTGAAAGAAGCCCGTCGTATATATGTATGTATATGTATGTGTGTGTATATGTTTGTGTGTGTCTGTGTGTTTTTGTCCCTCCCCAACATCGCTTGACAACCGATGGTGGTGTGTTTACGTCCCCGTTACCTAGCGGTTTGGCAAAAGAGACCGAAAGAATAAGTACTAGACTTCCAAAGAATAAGTCCTGGGGTCGATTTGCTCGACTAAAGGTGGTGTTTCAACATGGCCGCAGTCAAATGACTGAAAC
>NC_068985.1:98002581-98008301 GCF_001194135.2 Octopus bimaculoides | reverse complement strand
ATATATATATATATATATATATATATATATACACACACATATATACGACGGGCTTCTTTCAGTTTCCGTCTACCAAATCCACTCACAAGTGGGACTGAACCCGGAACCATGTGGCTGGTAAGCAAGCTACTTACTACATCATTTCTTTGTTTCTCTTTAGATTTGAATTTAAAAATACTGCTCGAAAACCCGGGAAATTCGAATATTCCAACATTTGCAATGCTGGAATAATTTTCAAACTCCTAACACACACACACACACACACACATACGTATATACAGGGTGTCCTAGAAATATTTGTCCTGTGATATTTCTTAATTAATCAACATAAACTTAAGGTAAGATAATGAAATTTGGCATATTGTCAATTCATTGCAGTAATTAGTAATTATATTTCAAAATGACCACCTTTCAAAATGATCAATACGGTGACCACTCGTTTGCAGGCTGCAAACGGGTGGTCACTGAGTTGCATGAGCGTCGTACCTCCTCTTCATCCAACTTAATCCATGAAGACAGGCGGGATTTTTTCAGATCTGACATATTTGAAAAGGTGCGAGCAGAGACACATATGGACCAGATAGCAAAGTCCATAAGATTGATCTGGACTTGAGTGAGGCTATATTGTCTTGTCCCCAAAAATATATTATGAGGTGTGAAGACGCGTGGTTTAGTGGTTATGGCATTCGGCTCGCGATTGTAAGGTCGTGAGTTCGATTCCGGGCGACGCGTTGTGTCCTTGAGCAAGACACTTTATTTCACGTTGCTCCAGTCCACTCAGCTGGCAAAAATGAGTAGTACCTGTATTTCAAAGGGCCGGCCTTGTCACGCTCTGTCACGCTGAGTCTCCCTGAGAGCTACGTCTGTGGATTTCTCTGTCACTATCACGTTAATTTCATGAGCAGGCTGTTCCGTTGATCGTATCAACTGGAACCCTCGTCGTCGTAACCGCCGGAGTGCTCCTATTATGAGGTGGAATTATATAGTGGGATGGTCTGCCAAAACTGTGGTGTTTTAATGTCTAACATGATTCAAAAACTGCATGAACGCGTCGTCGTTTTCGTGGGTTTCTGCGCCAACAACGTTCTTGTAGATAAATTGAAAACAGAGCGTCTGATGTTTCATGCACAAGGGAAGAAAATCTGTTACACACTGTTTCATTTGTTATTTATGATGTTTGTGCAAAGTGTAGCTTAGAACTGAATGGTGTAAGATATACTCGAATAGAACAAAATTTTTCACTTTTAGTTTGTGATCATAAAACGAAAGATTATTTATGCGCATGCGCGTTTGTCTGTAAACTGTTACAAAACCATAGCTATCACATGTTTTAAGTTGATAGCTTGTACCATTTTTTTTTCCTTTTAGGTGACATATCCAGAATGTGGAACATAGAGTGCTGTCACATGTCTCAGTTCTTTGTTTTCTGTAACAGTTCCATTTCTTTTTGTTTAATGCCTCTTTCTTCCAACTGGTTCATCAAGCTTGACACTCATATCATCCTTCTGTTTCCTCTGCTTTTTTTCCTTCAGTCTTTCCAGTCGTCGCTAAATTCTGCAAACTCACTTTCCTCATCACATCACCAAGAAATCTCAGGTACCTGGCCCTTATCACAAAAAGCAGTTTCCTACGTACCACAGCCTGAGTGGATCATTACTTCTTCGTTTGACACTTTATCTTTCCATGCTATCCTCAATATTCTCCGTAAGACATACAAGCTATCACTAATTGCATACTGTCACTAATTGCATACTGTCACTAATTGCATGAGATTTCTATGTAGTCGCGAGCAGACATAGATACTCTCTCAATCCTTTTATCTTTGACTCACCGGAACATCGAAGATGTGACAGCTAGGAGAGATGCCTGTGCTTGCACTCGGTTGGCTTTGATATTCATTTTCAATTAATTAGTCTTGAGTAATGTGAAATGAGATGCCCGGCCCAAGAACTGAACCTATAACGTTATGATCGTGAGCACAACATCCTAACCACTAAATCACATGCCTGCACAGTGTATTGGAAAAGTATTACTATATATTTCATTTTTATTTATTTATTAGCATATTTAAATGATTAACAGTATCTGGGTTATCAATTATTCTTTGCAAAACAACTACAGCGTTCTTCCACCCAAATAGCATTTTCAAAAATGGGATAATTTCTTAAAAGGTCTTAAAAGGTCAATCATCGATATACAGACGGTTTGATATAAGCTTATTTTAAATTCAATCTGCTTTAAAGAAATAAAAAAAATGTGACTATATTTTGAGATTGTATTTACCAAAGTAAAAATTAATGATAAAGAATATGCAACCGAAAGAACAAGTTAGCTTGTGAATAATTTATCACCATTATTTATTTATTAGAATTTATTCCAACTAAAACCTATGTCAGTGTTTCGAGAGAATTCCATACGAGCGATCGCCAAAAATCTAAATTGTTTGTTCCATGAACTTCCTTTCGTCTATAATCAATTTGATCTTTAATTTTAATGAAATGTCTTTCTTCGTAAGATATCAAATCAACAAATTTACAGGCTGGAGATTCTTAAAAGGGATGAAATAGTAGTATATATGACTACCACTAACTAGCAATTGTAAGAACTTCACCATAGATAATGAATAAAGAACGTAAACTAAATATATGTATTGTATGTGAACACGTAAATTTTTCATATACCACGATTTCAAATTAAAATTTCTAGTCTTGCATCACATTGTGAAAATATAGTTACCTCCCTTTGTATTAACGGCCATCCAGAGGGCGCTACGCATCTTTACAGTGTTTATCTTTTTCAGAATATCAAAGCTTAAAATATTTGAATCGAGTTTATAAACATAGATGTTAAGCCACAGATTGAGACTGCATCTGAAATACCATTATATTTAATATCTAAAATTTAAATCAGACTTATTCAAAGATCGCCTACCATTGAAAGTTTGATATTCTAATACATCTTGTCTTGAGAATAATATTACACAGTAAACCTCTAATTACTTTCTTGTATGTCGAAGAAGCCGTAATAACTATAGAAGTAGATTTAATAGCCAACTTCATTTAATAGCAAAAGATGTGTGAATACAATATTCTGTACTTCCTGAATCAATTTAAGTGTCAACATCTTTATTATTTATTGCATTTTATAACAATTGACTGTTGAGTAGAATCTAGAACAGCTGCAAATTTTAAAATGGCACCTGATAACTTATCATTCTTATTATTTGTGTGAAAGAAGGTAGCGAGCTGACAGAATCGTTAGTGCGCCGAACAAAGTGCTTAGCGGCATTTCATTTTGTCCACTTTTACGTTTTGAGTTGAAATTCCACCCAGTGCCGGGCTCGATGTAATGTACTTACTCCCAACCCTGAAATTGCTGGCTTTGTGCAAAAATTTGAAATCAGTATTATTTGGGTGAGAATCGTGAGCTCACGGAGCAAAAATGCTTAGCAGCATTTCGTCCACTTCTAATTACTTTCTTTGAGTTGAAATTCCGTCGAGGCTGAAGTCGTCTTTCATCCTTTCGCCGTCGATAAAATATGTACCAGTTGAGTGCTGGGGGTCGATGAAATCGACTTAACCACTACCCCGAAATTACTGGCTTTGTGCCGGAAATTTTGAAATCATTATTATCTGCATATCATACCTAGTGCAGGTGCATTGCTAAAAGGCATTTAATCAAGGTATTAATCAACAGAAATGAACATCTAGCATTTTCACCACCGTTACTAGACCAATTTCGTCTGCTGCTGTTGTATTTTTGTGTGATAGTTTCTCCGGACGAATACCGCAGTTATTTGCCCTTCAGTAGTGTATCTACATTGAGTATGACACAAAGATGGCTATTGTAAAAATTTATTATTCTGTTTGTGGTTTATGAGAAAAGAGCTTCTGTTTCAGTTCATTCCCAATCTCTTATAATTATTGCTTCACTTTTCTGTACAGACTATGCCATCCACTGGCAATATAGAAACCAACCAGAATGACTACCATGACAACGCTACATATTATTACAATATTGCTTTCCAATCCTGAGAACCAATACCACTAACAACAATGATAGCCGTAGTAGCAGCAATAGCAATTGTAACAGTTATTGTAATAACAAAAGTAAAGTCGTCTCACTTGAATCTATCGGAAGTTAAGGGAATCGCTGATTTTATTGTTGTGTAGAAAAGAAATACTTCCCTTTTATTCAACGATTTCCGCCTGCCGCCATTCCTTTTTCTGGTCCTTTATATTTGATTATCAAGTCGGCGCATGCGTACTGTAGCTGATACTGCGTTTGAAACATACACACAATATATACACAACAAATTTCCCACTAGACAAGTATTAATTTTGACGAAAAATAACAGATATACTTCGTGTAATCTGTGATACGTGTCCGGCAAGTGATACATATGTAGCTTGACTTTGTGACTTTTGACTTTTTTCGTCTTAGGTTACACTAGTAAATATCTTGTATGCACGCACACACGCACACACATATATATGTATGTATATATATATAAACATTAACAGTTAACCTTGAAACTAAACTTCATATAATCAAGGTAACCTTGGCCTGATGAGTAGGTTGCCCCTCGTATGGATAATTTACTACTTCCGAGGTTCCACTAGCTACGAAATATTTGTAGCCTGGATTTTATCTACTCAATTCCCTAATTTTTAGATGTTTATTCGCATATGTGGAGGCGCAATGGCCCAGTGGTTAGGGCAGCGGACTCGCGATCATAGGATCGCGGTTTCGATTCCCAGACCGGGCGTTGTGTGTGTTTATTGAGCGAAAACACCTAAAGTTCCACGAGGCTCCGGCAAGGAATAGTGGCGAACCCTGCTGTACTCTTTCACCACAACTTTCTCTCACTCTTTCTTCCTGTTTCTGTTGTGCCTGTAATTCAAAGGGTCAGCCTTGTCACACTGTGTCACGCTGAATATCCCTGAGAACTACGTTAAGGGTACACGTGTCTATGGAATACTCAGCCATTTGCACGTTAATTTCACGAGCAGGCTGTTCCGTTGATTGGGTCAACTGGAACCCTCGACGTCGTAAACGACGGAGTGCCAACAACAACAACAACAATATTCGCATATACAACAACTTCTGTTGCTAACCGTGAACTATGAAATGAGATTATTAACGCAACCAGTAATTTTGTAGTTTTGTTTAAGATTTGTCTGGACATGAGCGAGAGAGATATTGCTCTAAGGAGGGTTTCATAGGTGTGTCAAGGAGTTAAGGTCATTATACACACGGTGTCAAGACCGATGAGAATTAAACTTTCTGCAACAATAAGCAGTGCCTCTCGCATGCTGAGGTAGTATTTTCAGTGTTTTGCTACGTTGTACAAGCGGTCTTGTGGTTGGGAACTAATCTATTTTGTGCGCTTTATGGTTTGTTTGGAAGAAATTAGGGCCCTATGAAGGACTATCATCAACAAAGAATATAACATTCTTTTCTACTCTAGGCACAAGGCCCGAAATTTTCGGGGGAGGGTGTCAGTCGATTAGATCGCCCCAAGTACGCAGCTAGTACTTAATTTATCGACCCCGAAAGGATGAAAGGCAAAATCGACCTCGGTGGAAATGGAACTCAGAACGTAAAGACAGACGAAATACCGCTAAGCATTTTGCCCAGCGTGCTAACGTTTCTGCCAGTTCGCCGCCTTAAAGTATATAATATATTTATTTCTTTATTGCCCACAGGGGGCTAAACAT
>NC_068985.1:97998867-98002448 GCF_001194135.2 Octopus bimaculoides | reverse complement strand
GTACGCAGCTAGTACTTAATTTATCGACCCCGAAAGGATGAAAGGCAAAATCGACCTCGGTGGAAATGGAACTCAGAACGTAAAGACAGACGAAATACCGCTAAGCATTTTGCCCAGCGTGCTAACGTTTCTGCCAGTTCGCCGCCTTAAAGTATATAATATATTTATTTCTTTATTGCCCACAGGGGGCTAAACATAGTGGGAACAAACAAGGACAGACAAAGAGATTAAGTCGATTGCATCGACCCCCAGTGCGTAACTGGTACTTATTTAATCAATCCTGAAAGGATGAAAGGCAAAGTCGACCTCGGCAGAATCTGAACTCAGGACGTAACGGCAGACGAAATACCGCTAAGCCTTTCGCCCGGTGTGCTAACGTTTCTGCCAGCTCACCGCTTTAAAGAATATATATTGTATGTACTCTGAGGTTGTTGTTTCTTTGCATCAACCAAAATGGGAGTTGCAAGCACTCTTACAGTTTAAATGCGACTTTTAGCTTTCATGACTACGTCTCCTATGTGTGCTATGAACGTAGAAGTGTTATACGAAATTCCTACTATTTTTGTCTTCTGTGTGGACGATTTTTGTCTACCGCTGATATATTCTGTTTTTAACACTATTATGTATATATTAATCAAGCAGAGGACGAGGTGACAAAACTCATGATCTTCGTAACCACGACCTGTGTTGACAGGTGGACGAGGCTGATGCTTATTTCGAACTTCTGTTGGTAACTCAGAAGGAAAAGTTTGGGAAGAGAATAGTCAAAGAGGAAATCTCTATGTAGTCACCAGACCTGCGAGAAATAAAAGCCAAATTGTTATTCAATCGCTATATATTGTCGTTTATATATAAAACTGGAAGACAAACGGGACAGAGTAGTCTTACGTATGCTATATCTGAAAGAAAAAAAATGAATCGTTGGTGTTGTTTAGTTTTAGGTCAGCTCTGATTCAATAAACCTTAAATCAACGGTGCTTAAACATGGCCATCCCAATTCTTTTCGAACACAGTGTAACTGAGGGTATATACTTTCAATGTGAGCTTTTAAAAAAAGATTATTGATCGGTTAAGCCTATGATCAAAGGCGCTCTGCCTTGACCTTCCCAATTTTTGCAACACAGTGTATGTAGGAATACGTTATCTAATGTGACCTTTTTAAAAAGACAGTTAAACAAAGTATTTAATTAAAGAAATATTTAATTCTATGAAGAATATATGGCAGTTGTTTCTAACAGGTACAGCGACTAAGTAGTGGTTTCCTCGCTGGTTCGATAGCGCAGTAAGCAGTGAATCAATCTCATAATCTCTCTAAGAAAGCCAGTCATGATGTGCTGGTGAATAAATTTTTACTGAATCAGCTAGACTGCCTCTTTGTTTATGCAGTTTAGAATGTTTGTATATGCAGCAGTAAGCAGCATGCATTGTCTCACATATCACATATGGGAGCAATCCACCAACGTGTCTGCGTGTTACTTGAGCTTAGTAAAGAGTAAACTGATCTCTAAGAGTATATGCTAGAGTTTTGTTGTCCTTGCTTCAAATTCCAGTATTCGTTGTGGAGGCGGAATTTGACTGGCACATGACGCAGAAAGAGCGATAAGAGAGAATTGGCGCCGCTGGCCTACTTCGGAAGAAGCTGGGGAAGTGAGTTTTTAAGATTGGTGGATTGTCGAAAATAGAATTGAAATTGATGTATGAAAGAGGAAAAGACAGAAAAAAATTTCCAGTTACTCAGATGTAGTGGTTAAGGCGGCAAGTTGATGGAATCGATGGCACTTTGGACAAAATGCTTAGTGGTATTTCTTCTGATTCTTTACGCTCTTAGTTCAAATATCGCCATGGTCAACTTTGCTTTTCATCCTTTCAAGGTCGATAAAGTAAAGTACCAGTCAAAACTGCTCGTCTTAAACACTGCAACGGACCAGCATCCCGTTCAAGGGGAATGTTGCGATCTCGGTTACTTATACACCTTGGAAACCAGGTGACTGGCCTCACTAGTCCTAGGGCTAAAAAAAGATGTAATGGTTGAATTTTGCTTTGAGTTGGGGCTATGTATGTTGGTATAAATAATGAATTCAGTAATTTATTGTTATTCGTTGTGGAGGCAGAATTTGACTGTCACATGACGCAGAAAGAGCGATAATACAGAATTGGCGCCGCTGGCCTACTTCGGAACAAGCTGGGGAAGTGAGTTTTTAAGATTGGTGGATTGTCGAAAATAGAATTGAAATTGATGTATGAAAGAGGAAAAGACAAAACATGACTATATACAAAGTCATAGTCATGTTTTGTTTCTTTTTAGACTTTATTGTAGAGAAAGAGAAAGATGAAACCAAGATCTTGAGATTATCTGTAACCACTACTTTGGTATGTCGTAAGTGGAGTAGCATTCGTGACCTGAAACTTGCGAGTGTAGAAGAGCAGCAGTTCCGAATTAAGGAAGAATGCGAGAGTTTGCGTTAGCTAATGATTCAGATTTCGGAAATGTTTCAACGGGTTCGAGCCGTTAACTATCCAGTTATGATCTGTTTCTTGAATATACTTACTACTGATACCTCAAAGGCAAGCAGACGACTCCTGTTAGTGAAACAAGCATGGAAGAGTAGATTTTTCTCTTGACCGGCGCTTGGTCCAATATTTTCAACAGAATGAACTGATCTTAAGGAGCCTGAGAGTTTGAATTAGAATGACATTAGAAAACCACGCAGGATAGATGGTAATGGTAGATTTTCATTGTGTCTGAAGTACTACAAAGTTTGTTTTATGGAAATCAGAATCCAATATTCCTTTAAGGACTGGCTTATAATCTGATTCTTAAAAAAAAAACTCATCTGTGATATGTATTAACTAACTACTTTACTGAAGTCCTTCGTTCCTTATGGAGTACAGGCCATCTGCGACTTTTCCTTACTGTTCTAGATTCTGGGATGTCTTTCTTGCTTCTCTCCAGATGGATCCCCGTTTTTCAGCTCTGCCTTATTAACTCGCTTCCTGCTATTTTTAGAGAACTCTCTCTCCCGCTTCCCTCCTGGGTTCCAGGTCAGAGCCGGACGTGTACCTGTGGGAAGATCTTTCTCTCCTCCGACTTGCTGGTTATGGGTTATCACAGATGCTTTTGTAACTCTGTTTCTTATTAGGTGGGGTTGTTGGTCCTTTGCAAACCCATTTTTACTTCTGGGAAGAGGCGGCCCATATTAGTCTAGCCTCTGTCCTTTGACCTGTTCAGTATGGTAGGCCTTACAAGGATTTTGCACTTCACTGGTATAGCACTCGGGGGTCATTGAGGTACACCAGCTACGACACTGCAACAAGGGCTGGACCTTGTGATGGGTGGTATGTGTTAGTTATATGAAATATGAGTTTGATTTCATGATGTGGCTAGATGAGTGTGTAACTGTGAGGGTGAGTAAAGGAATGAAGGGCTTATTGAATTTCTGAGTGATTCATTGAGAATAAGAATAAATAATGGTTAAACGATTGAGTAGTGAAATGATTGAATGAGTAAATAATCAGAGGGACAGAGAGAGAGAGAGAGAGAGAGAGAGAGAGAGAGAGAGAGAGAGAGAGAGAGAGAGAGA
>NC_068985.1:97996736-97998460 GCF_001194135.2 Octopus bimaculoides | reverse complement strand
ATAATGTGTGTGTATGTATATGTGTGTATATATACATGTGTGTAAATGTATATCTGAAAATGTATGCCTGGTATATGTACGTACGTACGTATGTATGTATGTATGTATGTATGTATGTATGTATGTATGTATGCATGTATGTATGTACGTATATATGTATTATGTTGTTATGTATGTTAATGCGCATTTGCTAGTACGTACATGTGTGTATGTGCGTGTATGCTTGCAGACACATATGTGTGTGCGTGCATGTGTATGTATTTTATGTATGTATGCGTACGCATGTGCGCGCGCATGTGTGTACTAGTTCTTCCAGCACCCGATGGCAATTTGAGCAACGAGAGATCTCTACCCAGCAACGGTCACAAACTCTGTCATGAACTAGTTTCCATAAAAGATCCATATCTGCCAGACTCTCTTTCACAGTCCCCATCCAGATCTTGATGCGTCTACTTCGCCTCCCCTTTCTGGTTTCCTCTCGAAAGAGGATCTAACAGGTCTTTGTAAGGGCTTGAGTAACATACGGCCGAGCGTCTTCCGTGTCGCATGATGATGGCATTCTGTTAGTTCTCAAGACGACCCTTTCAAAGACTTCTTCATTCGTAATGTGGTCGCGCCCCAAACTTCACAATATAGTCTTGCAGCAACGTCGGTGAAAAGGCTATCTGATCAGAGAGTGCAGTCGCAGGATCAAACATATGTTTTTCTATTTTGTCTTTTAACTCCGTTCTTCCGGCTTCACCACTCACTTTAAATTATATCTCCGGCAAGTTAACTTAGAATTCCTTAACGACAATGTAACCTTCATTTAACTAAGGTATCTTCGGCCTGATGAGTAGGTAGTGGAGAGCCCCTCGTTGTGTAATTTTACTTCCGTGGATCTGCAAACTAGGAAACATATGTAGCCAGGATTTAACCTGCTCTACTCACTCAATTTGGATTTTTATTCGCATTCATAGCAACCTCGGTTGCTAACCGTGAACTATAAAACTTTTATCAGCTTATCGAACTTCGATATGGGAAAAGCCTTACAACTTTCCACAAGGAATCAGTTATCTGTTCGCAGAATAGTTTAACTTGCCCATGCAACCGACAATCCAGGGCATACAAGCAGTAAATATTTTCTCGAGGAGTCAATAACAATCATCAAACCAGGAGGTATGAGAAGTAAATATAGAACATTATTTCCATAAGATTTTCATATGATTACAGCCGTTTCGTAATATTCTTCTTGTAGCATTATTAATTTTAACCTTCCAAATTGATATATATATTTTACATCGATATGAATATTTAGCATTATAAACGACAATTGTATATTACATTAAGATGGTATCAAATTCCTTGCACGGTATTTCTTCCGTGTAGTAGTAGTAGTAGTAGTAGTAGTAGTAGTAGTAGTAGTAGTAGTAGTAGTAGTAGTAGTAGTAGTATGGCCATCGTCAATTTTGAATGTAATTAACTTCCCAGTCAGGAAAAACCCGCCACTATTCACTGCCAATGCAACCAATAGAAAACAGCAATAATATTACCCGACTTTTCTGCCAATATTAGCCAGTGCCAATAACATAGTCGACATCATCAACATCATCATCATCATTATCAATCACCATCATCATCATCATCATCATCATCATCATCATCATCATCATCATCATTATCATCATCATCATCATCAATAGCAGCAATTGCAGCTGCAACATCACTATAACAAAGCTTCCTAT
>NC_068985.1:97989652-97994716 GCF_001194135.2 Octopus bimaculoides | reverse complement strand
TATATATATTCACACATACATACGTACGTACATGCATACATATATACATACATCAATAAAATGTAAGCACAACAGACCTGATATAATGGATTTAGGACAGAGAAGAGAAACTGTGCACAGTTGTGGAAATTAGCTGCCCAACGGATGTTAACATAAAGCTGAAGATTACTGAGAAAGAGAACACCTACGCTGAACTACTGAGATATATGCAGTTACTCTATCCAGATTGCAAGTTTAGGGGCCCTGGGATATGTAACACACTGCCTAAATGCTAATTTTGTGAAATTAGGCATCTCAAAACCAGAAAGGATAAAGCTAATTCGAAGATTATAGATCCAATCCACCACTGGAACTGTAAAAATCTGCAAAACTTTCCAGAAATTTATCATTTGAATATAGATGAGCATGTCTAGATATATAACTATATGCATGAGAATACATACATAGAACATACAAATCTGCACATACATACATACATACATACATACATACATACATACATACATACATACATGCATGCATGCATACATACAAACAAAAATACCCTGTTGTTGATTGTATTGCTGCGCAAGGTGACTATTTCGAAGGAGATGATTTTACAACTTGGATAATTAAGTTATTTTTTATAAAACATAACTAATCCATGAACTTTTTAAACTTTACATTGAGACAAAAGGTGGGACGAACCCATTATAACGCACCCTCTTTCTATTTATGTTTTTTTTTTTAAGGAATTAGTTACATTGTTAGGAATATGATTTGTTTTATCTTTGAAACCATTAGCATTTAGCACGTTATTGTAATAAGGAGTTGCTTTGCCAAAAATTCTTTTCTTCATCAAAAGATAAGATATTCAACTATTTATATATTTAAATATATTCTCGAGCGTTATGCTTTAAGGGCATGATTCCTCGACCAGAAATCTAATAATATATTTAACAGTCACACCCTTAAGTTGAGTTACAGATTCACCTCAAACGTGAAAAAACTGTATGTCTTGTAGAACCGCAAAGGCATCTGAATAAAGCTGTTCATGTAGAAACATCACTAAGCGCTCCCTGAATGGATCATATAACACCAAAATAGTTAGCTATCAAGTAGTTATCTACCCTAAACGGATCATATAACACCAAAGTAGTTATCCACCAATAAGCTGAGCATTTAAATCCCACTCAAGAAAACCTAACGATATTAAGGAATGACTGAAGTTAAATTCAAAGTACGCTATCTCAATAATCTGTCTAACTTCCGGAATACCAAAGGACGTCGTGCGATCAAGTTCTGTGTTTACATGTGGTCGCTGAAAGTATTGTCCTTTAATCACAATGTGAAATAGAGAATACTGGGAAAATCCAGACCATATAAGAACGGGAGCAAAAATAGTGATTCATGCACTGTTGAGGAAAGGCTAATTTTGAAGCACTCTGGGAAAATAGATGTCTACCTTAATTGAAAAACGGAGTTACTAGAAAAATGCAGACATGAGTAAAAATTCACTCTGAGGTCTTGGTCGGAGCCATCTTAAAAGTAGTAATAACATTACTAGTGCAACTTGACACCTGCATAACATAGATACAAAATGCTGATTCTGCTACTCTTAGCATCGGACTTAAGACTATTTTATCGTCAAACCGCCTCTCACACAAAATTCAAAACTTGAGCATTCAATCAAATCTCCTCTCATGCCTCAAAATGACTCATATGTTTTCTCTTGATTATGTGATGTAGAGTCAAACAACTTTCTAACTATTCTGCAATCTGACATGTTTTCAAATCTTTTTATTTCAATTTTTATTTTTCGTCTAGGTTCGTACTATGTTACCGCTTAGAAGTTCCTAATTGTTCTCTCTTTCTAGAATTTGTTTGAACCCACAATTAGTCGAAGGATTGTTTTAGTTATGAAAACCAAAAGATCCTTCGACTATATTTTCCATCTCCAAATTATCTCGTATTGCTGAGATAGTTTAGCCTTCACTCAGTTGCAACGTTTCACTAGTTTATGTTGAGTGGTACATTATTCACTGCAGAGAGACCCGATATTCAAAACAATCAGTTCATTTCATTTTGTGTGAGTGAGACAATCCTATCTGGCTCATGTTCGCTCGAGTGGCAGACGCTCAGTGGCTGGCCGACTTTCTGAAATTAGTATTGCAACTGGTTGGGCTATTTGCATTACAAAGCCTAGATCCTTTTTCCTTCCGTGTGCCTTTTTATAAGAGTTTCTGTGTATACTAAAACGCTATGTTAGTGTTGCTCATTATGTCATCAGTCGTGATAATGAGGTCGCTTTTGTCTGTTATTGAGGTAGGCTGCAAGATGACTTTATACATAGAGAGACAGACAGATAAAGAGAGAGTGAGAGAGAGAGAGAGAAAGATATATTAAGAGAGTGTGTGTGTGTCTGTGTGTGTGTGTGCATGCATGTGTCTGTGTGTGTGTATGTGCGTGTGTTTGTGTTTATGTGAGTGAGTGAGTGAGCGAGATGCATTTATGACAAGATTAAAGCTATCAAGAACGGAGATGGTGGGTACTAAAATGGCTGTTAGCTGGCTAGATACTTCCGATAACATTTGTAAAACACGTTTATACAATTTCTAAACTACAATTTAAGTATTTAAATATGAATTACAGCTTTGAAGTACGATTTTTAGACTTGGTGGTAGTACTACATATAGGAAATAAATAATATTAACATCTCTCAAGGAAGACGGATTTTAAGTGAAGTTGAGTGACTACTACTACTGCTGCTGCTACTACTACTACTACTACTACTACTACTACTACTACTACTACTACTACTACTACTACTACTACTACTTATTTGCGGATCACACATTGTTGATTTTTTAAAATTTTGTTAGTCTTGTTTACACGCAAAACCTTCGCAACACACTCACACACATACACACATTGTTTTGTCTTGTGCTGTCCATAACGCCTTTCTTAATGTAAACACTTGTGGTTAATAAAGAAACCATTTTCAATTGTTCATCGTTTTTAGTTGTAACTACATTTTTCTGCTTTAATTCTGCTTGCCGCTCAACCTGCACATCATCCTCTTTTTCCTGTCCTCAAACACTATTTGAAACCTATTACTTACTTCTACATCAGAAATCACCCCTACATGTCAAATAGTTTCGTTCAGCTCATGGTATTGAGTTTTTTCCTAGTCCACAATGAAACACACACTTTGGCCTATTCTGATTTATTGGTTGTTCATACTGTTTCATCTCAACTGTTTTTGCAATTAGTTTAATTCCTCTATAACCATTGTTAGACCCTTTATACATTTATATTGATTGTGTAAAACTTCCTATCAACTTCACTACATTTCCCATTGATTTGAATCGATCTTTCTGGTTTATTTTTTATATTTCTAAAAGAGTAATACCTCTTTTATCACCTTTATCTTCAATATCATCCTTATTTCCCCTCTATCTTCACTAACATTCTTATTTTTCGCCATGATTCTTTTTACCGTTCTTCCTTCTCTCCTCCAGGCCTATATCGCTCCGTATGTTCTTGCAGTTCTTAACAAACTGTTTGTTTCTGTTACTTTGTGGGTGATAATATGATTGATAGCTCAATTTATCTTCTTTGTAATCTCATTTAATGTAACCGCATTCAACGTTTTTGTAAGATCTGTCAACACCAAAGTCATTGTTTTCATAACACCAACTATCTATGCGACTATCGTTTAATCATCTTCACTTAATGTGTTATTATTATTCATAAGTATATCTCTTTCCTTTGATAATTACGCTACAGTGCCTTTTATCTATTTGTTCATCATCTGTTTCTTGTTCTACATCACCGTCGTCATTTATCCGTTCCATATCGAAAACCACCCTCCTCCTTATTTCTCCAAGCTCTAACTCATTCTACGATCTGTTTTTCCTAATAACTCCCTTGCTTGGTCACAAATTCTTTATTCCGTTGCCACAAAGCTCCTTCTCGCCATTCCTAATACAGTCTGTAACAAACGTTTTCACCTCCTTTCCCTAGTTTTTTGGCGCAGTAGCTAGGTAACGATGCACATTAAATATTACTGAACAAAACCTTCAACGATGTGTATTTCTGGACTATAAGTAATAATAATAATAATAAACCCGATGGCATCATCGAAAATGATAATGCAAAGATCCTATGGGATTTTATGATTCAGTGCAACCATGAGATTGAAAACAGGAAACCAGACACAGTGTTAATTAGGAAAGAAAGCAAACGATGCTAGATCATAGATATAGCATGCCCAGCTGACAATAAGGTATGCGATAAGGAAGAAAGAAAAGTCGATAGATTTGTCAGGTTAACTTGGGAAGTTAAGCAGTTGTGGTCGTTGAAAAAGGTGGTAGTAGTACCAATAATTGTCGGAGCCCTAGGAAAAGTGAGTAAAAATCTTGAGAAGTACATGGAACAAATAGGGGCTGTAATAAGAATGGAGCACTTGCAGAAAACAGCACTGCTTGGATTCGCTCGAATACTCCGGATGGTGCTCGAAAAATAAGGAATGTTGCCTTAGTTCACTGGTAGTGAACAGCTGAGACCGTAGTACATCTCCAGCGATAGAAGCTGTGCAAAGACAATAAATAATAAGTTTGCAGTTGCTACTGGTTGTGGTGGCCGCGTGAGTAACAGACTGGAAGTGTGTCCCAAAAGAACCTGATAGCGTTAATGTTGCTCAACACTGCTGGATAGAGCGGTTCTGTGTTGGATGATGCTGAAAATCTTGTAACCTCTATCTTGCGACTGATGCAGGGAATATCTCGTAATACAAGTGATCTGTCTGCCTGTCTATTTGCCTGTCTGTCTGTCTGTCTGTCTACTTACATAATACAAGAAGAATAATGAATTTTGGACATCTTTATTATTAGTTACAATTGCTTCGGTACCACGCCATTTCTGACGTCATTGCACATAAATGATTCCGTGTGAAAAGTTATGCAATATTTGCGATTGATAATGATTATCTATCTATCTATCTATCTATCTATCTATCTATCTATCTATCTATCTATCTATTTATCTATCTATCTATCTATAAGTGTGTATATGTATGTATAT
>NC_068985.1:97978723-97989007 GCF_001194135.2 Octopus bimaculoides | reverse complement strand
TATATATATATATATATATATATATGTATGTATGTATGTATGTATGTATGTATGTATGCTACGTTATGTTATATGTGCATGTATGTCTGTGTACATCTCTGCGTAGGAATGTAGTCTGATGAAGCATTATTTTCTGGTAACACCTATTCAACGATATGTTAATTACAGTGAATTATACCGCTAAATGCTTATAGACTTGCTTACATAAGAAATGGTGTGACGTATTTTTCGGCAATGAACTCGGAAATCTATGACGCAATGTTTATGTAGATTCTACACCGAAATGTACCATAATCTTTTTAACTCTAGGCTCAAGGCTCGAAATTTTGGGGGAGGATGCCAGTCGATTAGATAGACCCCAGGACGCAACTGGTATTTAATTTATCGACCCCGAAAAGATGAAAAGAAAAGTCGACCTCGGCGGAATTTGAACTCAGAACGTAGCGGCAGACGAAATACCGCTAAGCATTTCGCCCGGCGTGCTAACGTTTCTACCAGCTCGACGCCTTATCAGTTTACATATATTCTTTTCTGCTCTAGGCACAAGGCCCGAATTTTTTTTTTGGGGGGGGGTAGTTGATTAGATTGACCCCAGTACGCAACTGGTATTTAATTTATCGAATTATTTATCTGTTTATTTATTTATTCATTTATTTATTTACTTACTTTTTATCTTTTGTGTGTTCTCAGTCATCAGACCGCGGCCATGCTGGATCACAGCCTTGAAGAACTTATAGTCGAATGAATCGATCCCGGTACTTATTTTTTTTAACGACTAGTACTTATTTTATCGGACACTTTTTGCCGAACCGGTAAGTCACGGAATCTTAGACAAACCAACACCGGTTGTCAAGCAGTAGTTTGGCGAGGTGGGGGCAGAGCCACAAACACACACACTCATATATAGATATAGATTTAGATATAGGTATATACGACGGTCTTCTCTCAGTTTCCGTCTACCAAATCCACTTATAGGGCTTTGGTTGTTCCGAAGCCATAGTACAAGACACTCACTCAAGGTGCCATGCAATGGGACTGAACCCGGAACCACATGGCTGAGAAGGAAGCTTCTTCCAAACAGACACGATTCATTCATTTAATTTTAGAAGTGTCGTAATTCACAAAAACTGCTTTACTAGTTCCATTTCAGTCATAATGCTGTCAGTGACGATAGTCAATCACCTTCAGGCTTAAAGACGAGGATTTATAAGAAAAAATAATCATATTCATTTGTGTATGTAGCCAAATAAGTAAACATATATAATGATAAGGTAAACTAATTACAAATCTGTCATCAGATGCCAACAATTATCGTTCTATAGTTGTTGTTTTATTTTCCTTCTTGCCAGCTTTGAGAAGAGATGACGCCAAGAGTGGAACAGTCTTGTATGGTTATTAATTATATATATTATCACAGAACTGACACTATTATCGATATTAACGGATTTAGCAGTCAGGAGGTGTTACTATTTTTTCACAATAGTCTTTAATAACAGCCTTTGTAGTTTAAAATAATTTTAAGATTCAGATTCGTCCATTTTATTTAGTCAGGGTGTCGGCAAAGCGGCCAGTATTGAATGCTAGGTGTTTAGGTGGCTATCCAACGGGTCGATAAATATTCTAACTATATCAGATGATGTGACTGAATTTTTATTGTTCTTTATCAATTTCATCAAGTATTATAAAGGAATTATTGCTTTTAAATAAAGAAAAACTGTAGCAATTATACTTTGTTCAATTGCGTACATTTTTCAAAAATTTTTCAACTCATACGCTGTAAACTGCGTAGCGTTATCGGGTATTATGGTGTCCGAGACACCATATCTTGCAAAGAGTTCATGAAACAATTATATTGTTACCGTGGTGGTTGGTTTCCTACATCTACATATTTCCGGCCACTTGGTATAACTATCTACTACAATCAGGTAATATGCGCCATTTACTGGGCGAGCAAAATTTATATGAAGCCTGGTCTATGGACTGTCGGTTTTAGGACCACGGTTGGAATTTTACCGGTGGTAACTTGGCTGCAAGGGCACAACCTCTGCAGGATTTTACCGACTCTTCAATGTCACGGTCCATTGTAGGCCAATATACGTAACTTCTCATAAGTGATTTCATTCTCGAAATCCCTGGGTAACCAATATGAAAATTCTTTAATAAACGCTTTTGTGGTGCGGCCGGCACTACAACTCTTTGTACATATATCAACATATTGTCGCACAGTGATAAATGGTTCGCATTTACGTTGCGCATATTTTTATTTTCTTTGGCCTTCAGTGATACATTCATTTTTATAATGAATTTATCGCTCTCCGACGAAATTTTTATTATTTTGTTTTACTAAATTCAAACACTTCCAACGAGTATTTAACAGGGAACTTCTTTCACTGAAAACTTCCGATAACAATTTAACTGTTTCATCGAAACAAATTTCACATTATTTTATTTATTTATTTTTTTTTTTTGACAGAATGTAGTCACAGTATTTTTCGTGTTTGGCAGCGGATAATTTTCTTAAAAGTAGTCATATCTTTTCATTGGCCGTCCAATTTTTGCATTTCTCTTTGAAAATTTCTTCATATCTTCGGAAATATGCAGAAAAGAAAGGAATATATCCTTCTAGGTTATAACTAAATTCTAAAATTGCTTTTGCTACGCCATCTGGCGAGAACGAACCTGAAGTATTTTTGGACTTCAATATTAATTCCAGCAACTGTTGGTATTGTTGTTCGACTTTTGAGAATTGTTGTTCGACTCTTGAGTACTGTTGTTCGACTCGAGTATTATTGTTTGACTCTTGCGAACTGTTGATTGACTCTTGGAGATCGTTGTTCGTAATTGCTGCTGAAGCTGTTGTTGCTGTTGCCACCGCTGCTGTTGCCACCGCTGCTGTTGCGACTGCACCTCGGAGGCTAATAAGTCTTTCATGTTAACTAATTTATCTTTGATTTTGTATCAAAAGAAAACGTTAACATCCAACGTAAGCATCTAATAAACTCGTCACCACTTTTATAAGTGGATATCCTCGTCGCCACTTTTATATCCTTCTCTACGTTGGATAAACATATTTCACGGAGCAGAGATAGATACAACTGTCTTCAGACGACGTTCTTCAAATTACTCCACTAAACACGATACTTCAATAAATACAAACTCTCAACGATCTCAACAACTTCTGACGACTTCCACGAACTCTCAACGACTACTACGATATTTCTCTTGTCTCAACCAATACGCTACTTTTATAAGAGTTCGGCTAGTCCATTTTCCAATCCTACTGGGGTGTCAATGCCTCTCGCCACAACACATACACACATACATACACACATAAATGACTTGGACCTTCAAAATCCTGATAGAGTCACAAGAGCTCAGTCGTGAAATGTGATGCGCCTTGGGCATCTAAAGCTGGTTTCATCTCATGGCATAGGGTATCGATTCTACTTTCACTTTCTACTGTTCTTGCTTTAATTGTCACCAGAACTGATCACAGGAACCAATAATCAAAAGCTCTCAGCCGTACCGATTTTAAATGAATATATTGTTACATGTGTCCTTCTCATTTCTGGACAGTAGGGTAAGATTGGCAGACACTAGATTGCTCTTTCTCGCATATCATCCGACTACGCAGAGTCTCTTTCTTTCTCTTTGGCTTGTGTTACATAAGTAATAATATCCGTGGGAGATTTCACTTGTTTTATGATCAATTACATGAATTTTATATTTAAAAAATGCTCTTTAATATAGAAAACAAAAATCGTTGACTAAGAATATTCAATATATCGGCATTTTCAGATTAACTATATTTATCGTAAAATCGATCCTGGAATCTTTTATTTCAAATACTCATTGCATTGTTTGTGGTCTATGATATAATATAATAACTAAAAACTACTCGTAATTCTACCGAATCCAACATTGGCTAAGTCTTTCTACTGAAAATATACTTTTGTTCTCATCAATTGTTATTTGCTGAACAAAGCAGTCATTACTAATTAAATTTTTGTCTTTCGATATTTGGCAAACTGGTAGAAAGCCCACTTTAGTAGATTAAGTTTGGCCAAGATAACCATACCAAACGACTTGCTAGAACGACACTAAAGTCTCTTGGTGATGGAAAAAACGATGGAAAAACACACGGAAAAAACAAGATCATTAATATATGTATGTGACTTTCTACGAAAGGTACTACAGCTATGTGTGTGTGTACTCAACGGTCTTGAATGCATGTGTAAACAATATCTGTGTTTGTTTGCGTGTGTGTGTGTGTATATAACTGTGCACATTATACCACTGTATTCTATGTTATACATCTAAAGTTCTTTTTTACATTATGTATAGACATTCATATGCAAATAAACAATCGTGTGCGCACACTCACACACACACACACACACGTGTATGTGTGTGTACAGCAGTTAAAGTTTTTAGTCAACTTCATATATATATATATATATATATACTTATATATATGTGTGTGTGTGTGTGTGTGTGTGTGTGCGCGCGAGTGTGTGTGTATATATCTGTATCTATGTGTGTATGTGTGTATGTATACATGCACATACATTTTCCTTAGTATGGTTTTTTTATTTTACAAATGGCAGAACTCAATACGTTAGACAGAATATATATCTTTACAGACATGTATGACATAAAATACATTGGTATAATGAACACAGACGCACACACACATACACACACACACATGAATGTAGGCAAGAATATATGTGTTTGAATAACTAATTGTATATATGACTATGTATAGATAATTTATTATCAGATCTAAACCTACTCCATTGTACTTGATTCCATTCACACAATTCAAATTCATATGTAAAGAAATATATTTTCCTTTCAATGGAACGCTTCTGATCTGCCTGTCATTTCAGTGCATCGTATCGTTTTACCTATAATTGCTAGTCCAAAATGTCTCGATTATTGACTTACTAAAGCAGCAAAAAATAATGTTTTCTCGCCGTAAAATCGATGCCCGTTTATTCTAGAATAGAAGGCAAGAACAAAATTTCTAAATGGGAGACGTAAAAAATATGGGAGTGGAGAAAAATATAGTTATTTCATTGTGGTTTAATAGAAAGGAGTTTCGCTGACATTTCTACATCTCAAACGAGTCAACAAATGAGCCCCTATGCCGGCAAATCTTATCTTACTACTATTGCGACCTAATTTGAGAACTCAAAAAACCACAACACCCCAACCATTTTTTTTATTTAAAAAATACCTTGATTGAATTTTTTGAAAATCAATTTTCAAATGAATTAATACATTTATAAATAAAAGTAAATATTGGGCTAAAAACTCTTCGACTCTTTTGATAAAAAATGTCGATGGCCGCTCATGTCCCACGAGCGGCCTTCAAATCTTTTTTACCCGAAGGGTTAAATATTTACTGAATATTTTCGTGCTGTTATTTATAGTTTTAGCTATTTCAAGTCTCCCGAAGTTTCTAAATTCTTATGACGTAAAACATGATATAATTTATATCGGATACTTGGGGAAATATTTCCCAAGTTTCTTTTTGTCTGCGATAAATATTGTGTTGAACACTGGAAGAAAGAAAACCGAAAACGGGCCGGTTGGATAGGAGTGGAAGCAACTGCGGCAGATCGACCATAGAGAAAACCCTAAGTCTAAGTCTGAATGCAAAGTCTAAGATTTTATGTCCCAATCATATATTGTATAACATAATCACAAACATTTTACTTTGTATTAAATATTCTGAAATTAAGTAACTTTGTTTTTGCAACCCTTCCAGAGTTATACCATGACTCATTTATTTAGAACTAATGATGTGCAGTCTCGCGTGCTGCTAGAAATAGCAACCAAATCTCGCTCAAATTACACTGTACTGCCTTAGAAACACAGGACCCATTGTGTTGTAATGGACAGGCTGATTGTAAGAAAAGAGGAAAAGTTATGGGTCAGTTACAGTAAAATGACCTGGAGTTAAACAACATCGTTGAAATTAGCGTATCAGTATTGATTAAGTCAACTGAAGTAATCTATTTTTATGCACTTGATTCTATCATTCATATTTCATAAAACTATGTAGCATAGTTTATTCAATTTTAACGAAGATATCATGATAGAAAATACAACATCGAATAAAGCAGGGATACCGATAATGAAGCAGATGGCGTTTAGAATATATTTTTATCCAAGGGCTCAGGCATAACGATGCCGTTATGAAGTTATTAAGTTCGCTTTGTAATTTTAAGATCGCAAGATCGTTCGCACGATCGGTTAATGAATTCTAAAAGAGAAAAAGAGAATAATTAAGCTTTATATTTCTTTTCTAGATATCGATTTGTAAAGGCGTGCGGCTTAGTAGTTAGAGATTTCGACCCACGATCGTAATATCGTTAGATCGGCTCCTGATGGCTGAATCTCCTCGAGAACTACGTCAGGGGGACGCATACATACATACATACATACATACATACATACATACATACATACATGCTATGTACGTACGCGCGTGTATATGTGTGGGAGTGCGTAATTTTTCTGTTTATACACGAGAACAATTAGATGTCTTCACTTTGTCAGCAATTTTCTCAGTTAAGGCTTTCAAATAGATAACTCGATCTATATTATAAATTACAAAATAATCTATATTATACGGCTACATTATATATAATTAACACACACACACACACACACACACACACACACACACACACACATGTGCGCACACTCACTGCTACTCACACATACTTGCACATATAGATCATTGTTCTCGTCTATACAAATCTCATTGAATTTGGTAAGTCAATACTTCTTTTCTTTTTCCATTCCATAAAATATACCAAAATCCAAAAGGACAACATCTCCCATTTGCCTTAATTCTCATGGTACAAATATCAGAATGTTTATCCTATGTATTTTGTATATATATTTTAGCTGTTTTAATAAATGTTTTAATAATTTCTTGTGTTAATATTCATGTTGTCTTTGGTTTAATATTTTATCGAGTTCTTCACGGATTTCTGGTTGTTGTTGCTGTTTTGGCAGCATGACATTTCATGTTTTTTTCTTTGCTTTTTTTCCTTCTCTTATTTCGTTCGCTTTCTCTCACACACACACACACACTCTCTCTCTCTCTTTCTACACTCCCTCTCTCTTTTTTCTCTTTACCTCCTCTCTTTCTTTTTCTTGTATCCATGGTAACTGCACAACGGGTAGACAGACATTTGTGTTCACATGCACCATCATCATTATCATCATTATTTAACGTTCGCTTTCGATACTGGCATGGGTTGGATAGTTTAACAGGGAACCGGCGAGCTGCAGGGTTGCGGCGAGCTGCAGGGTTGCGATGAGATGTGTGGTTGCATAGCGCTCCAGTGTGACTTTTGACATAGTTTCTACGGCCAGAAAGCGCTTTCTAATGTCAACCACTTTACACAGTGTACTGAGTACTTTTTCTTTTTTTGTGTATCACAGGCATTAGTGAAGTTGCTATGTAACTTGCAAGACAGAAAAGAACATAGGGAAATGGAAAACAAACTCCCACTACAAAGAGGAAGTATTTAGGAGTAGAAAGTTGAAGTGGTTGCTGTTAAAATGGTTCAGTCAAGCATAGCCATCTGTGAAAAAGTCTCAGTCAAGCATAGTCCGCAGCTTTGCTGTCAGTTGTTAAATGGAGTAACTCAGTCTATGATTTCTATGTTATTAGAGTACGTTCAGATCTGTGGTTTCTCATTCTCCAAATCAAATGGAACAAAGTGGTGTATTTCTCCCTATTTGTTGATCGGAATGAGTGTAAATGCTGATAATATTTGTTCTTGAAGGTGTTTGTGGTAGCACAGTGTAATTTCTATCAGTATCAGCACAATATGTTATAGTTGTTCTTGATACATTGAGCTGTAACATTTAAGAAGAGTTTTGAAGGAAGCCATTGTGTACAAAGAACATTTCCCATACGACATTAGACCCAGGATACAGAAGGTAATCTGGTTTAAACTACCATGAAATATCAACCCGTTACCGACATAGCCTGGGATTTTTATCCCTTGTAAGACAATTCCCACCTATAAATAAATGCAGTAAACTCTTCAACGCTAATATCATTAAGGATATTTATTCTTGTCTGAATAACTTTACTGTACAAATCTCATGCATTATTCTCTTATAAATTACAAGATTATTGGGCACGGAAGAAGTAGGCCAATTTCTACAACTTGACTTTGTGACGAAGTTTACTGTGATCAAGTTTCCAATCCAAGGCGGAGCTGGCAAATGTAAACACCAATTATGCTGGGGAAAATTACATGAAGGTCACAATATCAGCAAGTCTTCTGTCCTAAAATATCTCAAGATCCATAAAGAACTGAGAGACAGCTGCTTTTGCTGCTGCTACTACTAATACTACTAGAAACACTTCTAGCCCCTCAACAACAAAACAATATTACGGCCACCATCATACCACCAACACCATGACCATCACCAAATCAATAGCACATCATCTCAGCCACCGCAAACCTATCTCCAATTCTCCCTAAAATCACAGTTTATGGTCTTAAAAAAGAAGGACCCATTGTGAGGTTTAGTCCTAGACATATAAAAGACAATCGTGATTAGAAAGTGTTTGCTCATAGACCTGTCCTGAGGTTAAATAACAATGTAAATAACACAACTACTACCACTACTACTACCACTACCTCCATCACTATCACTGTTATGCTACTATAACACCACTACCACCTCTACCCCGACTGTTTCTACTCTTACCAATACATTGTTACTACTACCACTACCATTACAACTAATACACTACAACTAATATGCTACTGCTGCTGCTGTTGCTACTACTACAGCTACTAATGTTGTCACTACTACTACTACTACTACTACTACTACTACTACTGCTGCTGCTGCTGCTGCTGCTACTGCTGCTACTGCTGCTACTGCTACTGCTGCTGCTGCTGTTGTTACTACTAATGTTGCTTCAACTAAGACTACTACTACTGCTGTTGCTACTACTACTACTACTACTAAAACTACTAATATTGCCACTACTACTACTACTACTACTACTACTACTACTACTACTACTACTACTACTGCTGCTGCTGCTCCTACTACTACTGTTACTATTGCTTCTACTACTGCCACTACCACCACCATACTACTGTAACATCACTACTAACACTACACCTATACTATCACCACAACCAATATCTCACCGTTATCACTATACCATTGTAGCTCAACTACCACCGCCACATACACCACTACTACTACTACTATATCGCAACTACTACCACACCACCATTACCCTAGCCTCACCACTGTACCACTACCACAACTACAGTACCATCACCACCGCCGCCCTACTACAGTAGCATAACTACTACTTCCATCACTATGCCACCACTTAGAGCCATCACTAACATTACTAACACCATAAAACTACTGCCTATACACTCACCGTACACATCGTAGTACAATGATGCACAGTACAGTACAATGTCTAGAAAATTTCATTGATGTTTACCACAGATGCACGCATTTCACTATAACCTATGCATTTCTTACAGGCTCTGTAACCATCATCTCCGTCAGCAGCAGCAGCAGTAACAACATCTCTTCTCTGTCAACATCTTTCTTGTCGTCGTCACCGTCATCTTCATCGTCGTTATCAACATCAGCAGCAGTGTCATCGTCGTCGTCATCGTTATCATACCCCGTCGCCATCAACATCATCGCCATCATTCTCATCATCATCATCATCATCATCATCATCATCATCATCTCTGTCCCTACTCACCTTTTCTCTACCTCTCTGTCTGTGTCTGGTTGTCGCTTTCTCTGTCTGTCTGTCTGTCTGCCTGTTCTTCTATCTCTCTTCATCTCTCCCTCCTCTCTCTCCCTCTCTCTCTCTCCCTCTCACTCTCTCTCCCTCTCTCTCTCTCTCTCTGTCATTTCATATCGATTTCTATCTCTTCTTAAACACCATCTCCCAGAATTACCTCCTCCCTCATCTTCCATTATAACACTTCAAACAGCACCGATACAACAGGTCCGACCACCGCTCTATGAAAGCACCCGGCTTCCATACTTCTCTTTGTCATTATCTGTCTGTCTATCTGTCTGTTTGCCTTCTGTCTATCTGTACTATCTGTTTCTATCTATCTATCTATCTATCTATCTATCTATCTATCTGTCTGTCTGTCTGTCTGTCTGTCTGTCTGTCTGTCTGTCTGTCTGTCTGTTTGTCTGTCTGTCTGTTTCTATCTGTCTGTCTGTCTATTGGTCTAT
>NC_068985.1:97977807-97978609 GCF_001194135.2 Octopus bimaculoides | reverse complement strand
TCTATCTATCTATCTATCTATCTATCTATCTGTCTGTCTGTCTGTCTGTCTATCTATCTATCTATCTGTCTGTCTGTCTGTCTGTTTATCTGTCTGTCTGTCTGTCTGTCTGTCTGTCTGTCTGTCTGTCTGTCTGTCTGTTTCTATCTGTCTATCTGTCTATTGGTCTATCTGCCTGTCTGTTTCTATCTATCTATTTATCTATCTATCTATCTATCTATCTATCTATCTATCTATCTATCTACACAATGTGTGTACCTGTTTGTTTGTTTTGTTAATATGCATACATGCGTATGCATTATTATTCATGAATGCGTATGCTAGTGTATTTTTTTTTTTGCATCATTATCATCAGTCTCATAATGCTACAACTATCATCTATACCCGTCACCATTAATATCTCCCCGTTCCACCCGCCCGCCGCCACCAGCAAGACCGCCATTATTTATATTTACAAACATGGTTCTTTTATCAATTGTTACTGTACTCCATTTTCATCTTTCACTGTCATTTTTAACCTCACTTTTCTTCAAACTCTCTCTCCCTCTGTATATGTCTCCTGTCTTTTTATGTCTGTGTGTCTGTCTGACAATCTGTCTGTCTGTCTGTCTGTCTGACTGTTTTTTTCTCTGTCTTTCTGTCTTTCTATCTTTCTTCCTCTCTCTTTCTCTCTCTCTCTCTCTCTCTCTCTCTCTCTCTCTCTCTCAGTTATGCAAGCTACAAAGGCCCACAGACCGTAGACTGTTACAGCCTTAGAGACGTCAAATAATCAATAACGGAGTGCTCTCTCTCTCTCTCTCTC
>NC_068985.1:97977208-97977547 GCF_001194135.2 Octopus bimaculoides | reverse complement strand
CACACACACACACACACACACACACACACTTATGCACGCGCACACACATTGTAGTTTTAAAGATTTATATAATCAGAACAGAACAGAGCAATAGAGGCAGGCAGACGACATCTAGATTGTAGGTTAGGGCAGACGGAGTATCACAGCAAACACTGCATACGTTAAATACCTACCTGTAAGGTTGCTAGCAATTAAAAGCTACCAACACACACAACATGCGCACAAGTCACTGTAGTAAATGTTAAATGGATCTTCTTCTGCTTCGACGATGAATATTCAAATGTTCAAACAGTTGCACTCATTGAATGACTAAATAACTGAGTATTCCACAGCAGACAC
>NC_068985.1:97975647-97977198 GCF_001194135.2 Octopus bimaculoides | reverse complement strand
GATAATCTGGAAGCTGCATCCGTACAGTTTCTGCAACCCAATTTTACTCACGAAGCTTGAATTGACCTGCTTATAATGAATGACACGCAGAATTGGACTCACCACTCCAAGCCATCTTTTTCAGATATAACATTACCTACAACTACAGGAAACAGACGTATGTAAAGTAGCCGTCCGTGTACGTTCCGTGAAGCACGCTCACCCTACGTCACTGATCCAATCGGATAAAAATATCGAGGAAAATCTACCCTGAAGTACTCGTACTCAACATAGAATTAACTTCAAAGAGGCACGTGTGAATTACACACGCACGCAGGCGTGCGCGTAAGCACACTGTTGAAACATTTTCGATCTTCAGAAGACCGAATTTCTTCGAGTTTCAAAACCACATGACATTACTGTGGCAATATCTTTAAACCTTCCCTTAATTCCGGTTAATGAAGCTTCTTCTGGCTGCATTTTCTACAAAGTCAACCAATTCGCAGAAATAGATGTCCTGGTAATTCATTTATATATACATATAGAGAGATGTACTTGCATAGCAAGTGACCTGATCTGAGATCGTGTGCTGGAACGAAAACAATTGCAGCGTGGAAGGTGTTTATAAGCCATTTAAAACACACAAAAACCGTTAGATTCACTTCGACATTTAAATTACTTATATATAATAACATTCTACGTATAATAACAGTGAATTCGCGTGGCTAAATGTTTAGGGTATTCGGTTCATGATCGTAAGGTCATGAGTTCAATTCTCGGCAACACGTAGTGTCCTTGAGCAAGACACTCTATTTCACATTGCCCCGGTCCAATCAGCTGGCAAAAATACAGGTACTACCAAAAAAATGAGTGGTACCTGTATTCCATAAGGTCATCCTTGTCACATTTTGTGTAAGACTGATTCTCCTTGAGAACTACGCTAAGGACACTCGTGTTTGTGGAGTGCTCAGTGACCTGCACTTTAAATTCACGAGCTGGCTGTTCTGTTGATTGGCTCAACTGGAATCCACATCGTCGTAACCGACGGAATATCATGTCTACATATGATCTTGAGCTTTGGCACAAAGCCAGCAATTTCAGGGACGGGACAAGTCGATTACAACGACCCCAGCGCTCAAATAGTATTTATTTTATCCAGCCCGAAATGATGAAAGGCAAAATTGATCTCAGCGAAATTTGAACTCAGAACGTAAAGACGGACGAAGTGCCGCCAAGCATTTTACCCGGCGTGCTAATCATTCTTCCAGCTTGCAGTTTGGCTGCTTGTTTCTCTGGAGAGTATCAGAATCATGTACACGCCTCTGATGAGAATCCAATGAGGTTTGAAAATCGATTAAGGTTGTTCATCCTTTTTTCAGTATGTGGAGAAATGGCTAAAAATTTGCCCTGTTTATAATCATATCATATGTTACATATATAATAATATTCTATGAAAAAGGTACTCTCGTAGAATCCTGCTTTACATGGCGTATTTTGTATACACACACACATATCTATCTATCTATCTATCTATCTATCTATCTATCTATCTATCTATCTATCTATCTATCT
>NC_068985.1:97973539-97975637 GCF_001194135.2 Octopus bimaculoides | reverse complement strand
ATATATATATATATATATATATATATATATACACACACACACACACATACACACGATGTGTTTCCATACAGTTTACGTCTACCAATTTCACTCAAGAGGCATTTATCGTCCTGGGATTAGTAGAAGACATTTGTCCAAGGTGCTGCACTGTGGGACTGAACCCGAAACCGATGCAACCACATGGTTTCAGATTCCGTTCCGATGTTTGCTTCTTTACTGCACAATCATGCTTGTCTCTGTTCGTGGAATCAAAATTGTTTGTTGTTTAATCAGCTTCCGTATTTATTTTATATTTATTCAGTTTATTTCTGTAATTGTTTTACATAATATACATCTCGAGCGAGTAACCTTTTTGTTTTTTTTGTTTTTTTCTTTTGCGTTTTTTCTTTTCAAATTGTTTCTTACAAATAGCAAAAATTATTGATTAAATTTATTTCTGAGCGGCTGACTGAGTGAGATGTCTTACATAGAGTTGAGAAAGTAAGGTGTGAATGCTACACAGACAGCAGTACACTTGTATGATTTTCTGCGTGTTGCATGTTGTACAGAGATGCGTGACAATACTGCGTAGATAGGTGGATAAGACTGACTTGATATTATTCCCATTACTGCAGAACTTAATGAAATAAAATGTTTTCATAGCAAAAATATGCACTAGAATAATAGCATAAAGAGCACTCGGTTATATGTACTATTAGTATCATTATCAGCTCTTCCAGTTCTCTAGAGCACATTGGACATCAAGCTGACTCCACTGGTTACAATTGGTGGCGGTTTTCTCTAGATCCGGCTATGTCATATTGGCTTCCTGCAAATAGGTTATGAATGTTTTGGGCCATGTAATTTTTTTCAGTCTCCCTTTTTATTCCGTAGGAGTGGCTGTGTGGTAAGTAGCTTGCTTACCAAGCACATGGTTCCGGGTTCAGTCCCACTGCGTGGCACCTTAGGCAAGTGTCTTCTACTATAGCCTCGGGCCGACCAAAGCTTTGTGAGTGGATTTGGGAGACGGAAACTGAAAGAAGCCTGTCGTATATATATGTATATGTATATATATATGTATGTGTGTGTGTATGTGTTTGTGTGTCGGTGTTTGTCCCGCCAGCATCGCTTGACAACCGATGGTGGTGTGTTTACGTCCCCGTAACATAGCGGTTCGGCTAAAGAGACCGATAGAATAAGTACTAGGCTTACAAAGAATAACTCCTGGGGTCGATTAGCTCGACTAAAAGGCGGTGCTCCAGCATGGCCACAGTCAAATGACTGAAACAAGTAAAAGAGTAAAGAGAGAGAGTATATAAAAGCTGTTTTAGAATGGCGTTCTTCTGGAGGCCGGAGTATGTGACCCGCTAGTTTTAATCTTCGTTCTGGGTTGATTTCACAAATTGGCCTTTTCTTGGCTTTCTTTAGAATTCGTCTTACGTATCTTTGATGGAACACATTTAGCTTCCTGTCCACTTTCACGGTACGCTTCCCATCCTCATTGTCACAGAGAACTGTTGGGAGAGTTAGGCTATTATAGAGCCGGATCTTTGTGTGTAAACCGATGGTGTTGGAAGACTAGATAGCTTACATTCTCTGAAATACGGTCGCGGCTTAGCCATATCTATGGTTGACGACAGTCTCAATATCGCCATTGTTACTAATGATGCTATCCAGATAGAAAATTATAAAACATGGAAATTGCAAAACTGCAGGCTTACGAGATGTGTAAAATCTTTATAAAGGAAAATTATCTTCCAACGACTTAAGCAAAAAGTTTGACGTCACACAAAATTATGCAATTGCCAATGTATTTTAGAACATTTCTTCTCCGACCAACATCATTTTTCAAATCTCTGTACTTTTTCTTTCTCCCACTGTTACTCTTTTTGTCTTTTCTGTGTTTTTCTTTTTCCCACACCTCCTCCTATATTTCTTCACCCACTTTTTGACAGACAGTAGAGTGTGGTTTGAGGGAAATTTGGTTGCTATTTCTTAACATACGAATACAAATTCTCCGTTGAAGACGATGAATAATAAATAATATATATAAATCTGCTCCTTTAGTAATTTCTAAATATAAAGCATGTGTGTGTGTGTGTATGTGTGTATGCATCTG
>NC_068985.1:97971418-97973438 GCF_001194135.2 Octopus bimaculoides | reverse complement strand
GTGCAGATAGGGAACAGGTTTTCTTTCAGATGTTATATCAAACACGGTTATGTTCTTGTTAGATTTTGTTTTTACTGAATTATTTTTCATGTTTTCGTATTGGCCATTTACGTTTTGTTTGGATCAATAACTCTCCTAAATCTATTATGATGAAGTTTAAAGTCTAACATAATCTATACGTATTATATAAAAACAAATGGCACTCCGTCGGCTGCGACGACGACGAGAGTTCCCATTGATCCGATGAACGGATCAGCCTGCTCGTGAAATTAACGTGTAAGTGGCTGAGCACTCCACAGACACATGAGGGAGATTCAGCATGACAAGGCTGGTCCTTTGAAATACAGGTACTACTGATTTTTGCTTGCTGATTGGACTGGAGCAATGTGAAATAAAATGTCTTGCTCAGTGACACAACGCGTTGCCGGGAACTGAATTCACGGCCTTACGCTCGTGAGCCGAGTACCCTAACTACTAAGCCACGCGCCTTCACGTATTACATATGTGTGTATGATTAAAGCCACATGCGTGCGTGCGTGCGTGCGTGCGTGCGTGCGTGCGTGCGTGCGCGCATGTGGGCGTGCGTGCGTGCATGTGTGCGAGCGTGCGTCTGTGCGTGCGTATGAGTGTGTGGCTGGTATCGATGTTTCGATTTAATGAAGAGTTTCTCCGCAGGATGGAATCTCTACACACTGGAATGAGAAGAGATGGTCCATATTAGTCAGGCATCTGTACTTTGACCTGTCCAGCATGGGTGTCCCTACTGGGCGTTTGCGCTCCGCTGACATAGATCTCAAGGCCATTGAGACACACAAGCCACCACACGGGAACAAAGACTGGGCTTTGTGGTGGATCACTTGTATTACTTGATGCTAATAAGACTTAAAATCAAGACCTAGACCACACATGTGCTAGTGAAATCAGTGTCGTTTGCTTAATGATTGTATTCTTGTAACCCATACCGCAGACGATATAAAGCAAAATGTGGATACTTCGGTTTCAAAGAAGGCTGACTGAAGGACATTACCAGCCAAGACATAATTCATGCTATGTGATACCAATTGTTTCTATCATTATCAGATGGCAAGAGCAGATAAAAGCTAGCCACTATATCCGTCACAAGGCGGCGAACTAGACTGCAGAATAATCACGGACTCATCTCAGCATTCCAGTGGTTGAGAGAACAACTGTGAAAATATCGTTTTCATGTAAAGCATCTTTGTGAAGAGCTCAATAGATATGAAATGAATTCTGGTTGAAAGCAAATAATGTAATGAAATAATATTATGGTTAAAAACGAAAGGAAAAAAAAAATCACGCCATAAATATACTATGGTAAATATGTTCATGCATTAACTATATTTTTTCTGACACGAGTTCATGTTTGTAGCACTCGCAGAAGTAAAATAATGAATATGATACCGTCAAAAGCAGACAATAAAAAAGGTGGCCATAACAGAAAATTAGTTTACAAACAAATACTTAACACGAAAAAAGTATTTTCATTGTATCTACGAGATGTTGATTTTTATTATTACCAAACATGTTTTCCGCATCTTTCATCTTTTTATTGCTTGTTTCAGTCATTGGACAGCAGCCATGATGGGGTGCCATTTCAAAGGGTTTGGTGAAACAAATCGACTGTAGCACTTATATTTTAAAGCCGTGTCCTTATTCTATCAGTCTCTTTTTCTTGATACACAAGGGCAAAGGTGACATAATGAACCAACGCCGGTTATAAAACGGCAGGGCACAAGCACTATGCACGCGTACGAACACACAGATGCACGCTCTCATATTCGCACGCACACGCGCACACACACACACACAAACACACACACACACACACACACAGCTGCATATACATATATGACAGGCCTCTACAGAAATTAACTCACCAAATCAACTCACAAGACATGAGTAAGCCCTAAGCAACTGAAGAAGATAATCGCCCAAGATGCTATGCAGTGAGACTTAAGCCAAAACCACATGACTACGAGGCGAATTCTTTTTTAAACAC
>NC_068985.1:97968514-97971376 GCF_001194135.2 Octopus bimaculoides | reverse complement strand
TTCCGCAACAGGAAAAATAAGGAAGGTAATAAGTTTCTGCTGAAGCACTAAAAAATAGTTTCTCAATGATGAATATTATTTATATTGATAACAGTAAGTTTAACAACAAAACATATATCATGATGCTAAAACTATCAATTTATTGGGAGACCATTAAGATTCTGCAACCCTCTACTATTTATCAAATCATACATTAGAAGTTATTGATTCGCTTTAGATACTAGAGTTCTTGTATCTAAAAATAAAAGAAAGAAAAGAAAAAAATTAGAGAGAGAGAGATAGAGAGAGAGAGAGAGAGAGAGAGAGAGAGAGAGAGAGAGAGAGAGAGAGAGAGAGAGAGAAAGAAAGAAAGAAACAAAATGTTTCCGGAGAATTCCCTGAAGCACATTAGTAATTATTACCATTGTAAGTAATAATAATAAGTGTTGGAAAAAAAAGAAACAAACAAAAACAGAATCTGGAGCAAGGAGCTAGTTAATGGTGGGCTGCTGAGTTAGCAAAAATTGCTTATATTCATAGGGTATAAAGATAAAGTTGTCATGCCGGACGAAATGTTTAGCAGTATTTCGTCTGTCTTTATGTTCTGAGTTCAAATTCCGAGTTCAAATTTTGAGTCCAAGTCAGGGATTCATATACAAGCACAAATTCAACAACTGCTCTGACGAACTGTCTCTTCAATTTATCTGGTGGGGTTGACTTCCATATTGTTCTAAGATCGTCTATAGCTGCCTAAGGCTTAGCAAGGCAAGATTTAATATCTTTGTCAGTGGACACGATATTGCTGCCTAGGTAAGTAAACACGTTGACATTTTTCAAGGGCTTCTGTTTGATGTTCCTGATTTCACCTGTTGAGTTCAAGGTGATAAATTCTGTCTTCTTTTCATTCACATATAGTCCTGTACTAGCGGCAGCATTTTCCCGGAGATGGAGTAAACGTTCAACATCTTTTGTGTTGGCTGCGATGAGTGCGATGAGTGCTCTGTCATCAGCATAATCGGAGTCGGTCAAGCAAGTGGCCGAATATCTTCTGCTTCTAGACTTCTGTAAAGTGAAACCCAGATCATTGTGTTGATCGAGATGTTGTCTATATGTATAGCTGTGTATGTATGCTTGTAATTATGTTAATTACTCTGACCAGCGTGTAATTTGAGACGGTATAGGTTGATGACGAGGTGAGCTGCTAATATTCAAAAATTCTCAAATTACACATTGTTCCGAGTAATTGACATAATACAAGCATGCATACACAGCTATACATATACTCATATTCACACGTCCATAATCGGATATGCTGCTGTCACCATCGTTTCTAAGTCACCACAAAATGTGTAGAACTACGTGCAGTAAAGTTCAGCTGTGACCATATAGGCGCAAGAGTGGCTGTGTGGCAAGGAACTTGCTTCCCAACAACATGTTTCCGGGTTCAGTCCCACTGCGTGGCACCTTGGGCAAGTGTCTTCTACTATAGCCACGGGCCGACCAAAGCCTTGTGAGTGGATTTGGTAGACGGAAACTGAAAGAAGCCCGTCGTATATATATATATATATATATATATATATATATATATATATATATATGTATGTATGTATCTATGTATGTATGTATTTGCGTGTGTCTGTGTTTGTTCCCCCAACATCGCTTGATAACCGATTTTGGTGTGTTTACTCCCCGTAACTTAGCGATTCGGCAAAAGAGACCGATCGAATAAGCGCTAGGTTACAAAGAATAGGTCCTGGGGTCGATTTGTTCGACTAAAGGCGGTGTTCCAGCAAATAACTGAAACAAGTAAAATAATACTATCTTTCACACTATACCTGGAGACATAGCGCTATCTAAGATAACATTGTACAATGTATTTTTTCTTTCATAGGACAGTAGGGTGTGATTGAAAGAAGATATGGTTGTTATTCAAGCATGTGTTTTTCCCTAACGGACAGTAAATTCAAGGGAGATAATTACTTTTACATAATATTCGGTGGGATTAGAAGTTTGAATTTGAATTTAAAGAATTGTAAGGAAAGAGATGCATAGAATACACGTATTTTTTTGACTTTTTGATTATTAAACCAAAATTCTTAAAATTTGTAGTTAGTGGGTTGGTTAGTAATTGTGTATAGCACTATATAACCTATCAGGACAGACAGAGCGACAGAAAAACGTAGACTGGTAGGTGGACAAACACACCAAGCGATGTGGCCGGGTAGGCGGAAAAACTGCCAGTCACCCAACCGGTAAGCCAACTAGCCAGCCAGCCACCAGCAAGCCGGCCAGACACAGTCCGACAAACAGATAGATAGAATAACAGGCAGGTAGACTAACAAACGTGAGGATAGGTAAGTAGACAGAGAGACAAAATATGTAAGCAGTTTAGTGGGGGCAGAGAGAGAGACGTCGGGGAAGACAGTGGGAGTGAAGAAGCAGACAGAGTCAGAAAGAATTATGGAAAACAAGGTGAATAAATGGACAAGTAAGACAGATAAGATTCTAGGCACTTAGATGAGTAGACATAAATTTGAGCCGAAATTTCTCTACATTTGTAGCTGGTATCACGACCATGCAGATATCATCCTTGCTATATTACGAAAGATTAATTGCTTTGTGGAAAAGCCATGTATTAGGATAATTAATAGGAATCAGTAAAAACTGCTGTAACCAACCGTAACATCCTTCAATGGACAATCCTTCAATGAACATAGTATTTGAAGTTAGTTGTCGTAAATCACTGTCGTCATAATACAAATACGAACGTACTTTTCTTGCTTCCGTTGTGCAGGCGTAAAATAATTCACATACACACACGTAATCAATGTATATTTATGTATATCTAAGATATATATATATATATATATATATATATATATA
>NC_068985.1:97967000-97967811 GCF_001194135.2 Octopus bimaculoides | reverse complement strand
ACCTCGGCGGAATTTGAACACAGAACGTAAAGATAGACGAAATATCGCTAAGCATTTCGCTCGGCGTGCTAACGTTTCTTATTTCTTTATTGCCCACAAGGGCTAAACATAGAGGGGACAAACAAGGACAGACAAAGGGATTAAGTCGATTACCCCGAAATGATAAAAGGCAAAGTCGACCTCGGCGGAATTTGAACTCAGAACGTAACGGCAGACGAAATACTGCTAAGCATTTCGCCTAGCGCGCTAACGATTCTGCCAGCTCGCCGCCTTTGCTGTGATTATAATATACAGCCACTACTGTATACGTACATGCATATACGCGAACACACGCAATGCTTGTGCGTATGTGAGAATGTGTGCGCGCGCGCGCATCTCGTATGACATTTCTTCGTTTCCTCTTGAAAGACAGCTGACGAACCATTGACAATAGGTCTACTTCTAAGTAAACCACTCCCCCTGATATGTAAAAGCGATCGTCAGATGTAGGTCACATCCAATATTACGCACGTCAACAGAGATACCAGGTCACAAATATTTTTAGACAGAACGAACTGTGTGTGTATATGTGTGTGTATATGTGCATGTGTGTGTTTGTGAGTGTGTGTGTGTGTCTGTGTGCAAGGATGTGAGTGTGTGTGTGTGTGTGTGTGTGTGTGTGTGTGTGTGGTGTAGTGTAAGTATAGTTTCTAGAAATTTTTGCAAAGAAAGTGAAAACTTTTGTTAGAAACAATTTATTGCGACTAAACATATACACTAACTTAGAAACACACCTACTCACATATTTACATCGGTTGTCAAGTGATGTGGG
>NC_068985.1:97964823-97966988 GCF_001194135.2 Octopus bimaculoides | reverse complement strand
GGGGGGGGGGGCAAACACAGACACACAGATATATACACACACATACATACATATATATATATATACATATACATATATACGACGGGCTTCTTTCAGTTTCCGTCTACCAAATCCACTCACAAGGCTTTGGTCGGCCCGAGGCTATAGTAGAAGACACTTGCCCAAGGAGCCACGGAGTGGGACTGAACCCGGAACCATGTGGTTGGTAAGCAAGCCTCTTACCACGCAGCCACTCCTGCGCCTATATATGTATTTGAACAACATAGACAATTACCGGTATGTTAAATACATTACAATAAAAAATTCATCATACGTATGCTAAATAGAATAATTATCTCAGGTTCATGAGAATGCATGACAATTGCAAAATAGCAATAATGGTCAGCTCTACTCGAGAAGTGTAAACAATCTCAAGAATCAAAGATTTCTGAAGAGACAAATCATTAAGGAAAAGGATTGGTTTAGGAGATAAGAGGGCAGCTGGTGACACATGTTCCTGGTTCAACAGCCTTTACCAGCAAGACAATTGTCCGATAATATCTCCAGCAGCCAATGGACTTAGACTTATTCAAAACAGAATAGAAAATGATTATGGTTGTGGAAATTGTCATAACTTCAACAAAATTGAGCTAAGAGAAATAACTCGTAGTGGCCATTGGCAAATACCAATAACATAGACAACTGCCAATATGTTAAATAACTTACAAAGAAAAATTCTTGACATTAAAATACATACATACATATATATATATATATACTCATACATACATACATACATACATACATACATACAAACATCTGTGTGTGTGTGTGTATCATCAGCAGTGGCTCAGGAACGAAATTTGCTTAGGGGGTGCAAACCCAGGTCCAAAATTTTTTACAAATTTGGTCTTGTTTTTTTTTTTTGTTATTTATTTTTGTGATTTGTTTTTTGAGAAGGAACCTAACTTCAAGGTACTTTTTACACATCACTTTTTTATTCACGGTTTTGTAAACCTGAGTAAAATAAGTAGGGCTGCAAATTTTGGTTCTGCACTCCGCAAAAATTCTAGGGGGTGCACTTGCACCACTTGCACCCCCTGTTCCCGGGCCCATGATCATCAGTGAATCCACACACTTTCGTTTTAATTACAAAGTAACCATAGAAAATGGTGTTTTCACCACGAAGTGGTATGAAAGAATATGTCCCCTTGTTGGCGTTTTTTGTTTTGTTCATGAGTGTGGAACTGTCTCATGTCACAGCTTCGAGTCATGAAAGGAAGCTTAATCTGAATGAGAGCGTGAATCTAATGTCAAAACTAGCCCAGACGATTGTGAATCAATGTGAGTCTTAGTCTGTGTATTGAAGTGTCTCTCCAGACCTACAGGGCAACTGGATCTCAGCACTACAAGTTACTTAGACCCATTTGCAGCTGTGCGGGCTGGGCCTTCGTGTGTTAAATGTTTTCTTGGTCAGAAAGACAACGCAGTCATTGTTTTTAGACATAGTGATGTATTTAAGAACAAACTATCGACTGCATCCTTCCTGTTATAAGAGGATTGCGATTCTGAAATGATGCCCTTCCTCATTATAGTGTATCGTGAGAGCTAGGAGCGCCGCGAAAATAATTCACTTACATTAAAAAAAAGGATAAAGAATGAATATACATGGCTGTGTGGCTAAGAAGCTCGCTTTGTAACCACTTGGCTTCTAGTTCAATTCCAACGCACGGCACCTTGGGAAAGAGCCTTGTGAGTGAATTTCGTAGATGGGAACTATGGAAGTTCGTCGTATATGTGTGTGTATGTGTGTATGTGTGTGCGCGCGTGTGTGTGCACGCATGCACGTGTGTGTGTGTTTTGCGTTTGTCTCGCCATCACCGCTTGTCAAACCGGTGTCGGTTTGTTTACGTGCCCATAACTTAGTGGTTCGGCAAAAGACACCAATAGAATGATTAGCGGATTTTAAAGAATTAATAGTAAGTACCGTGGCTGATTTCACTAAAACCCTTCAAGATAGTGCTCCAACATGGCCGCAGTCAAGTGTCTGGAACAAAGACAAAAAAAATTAAAGATAAAAACTGAAATTCTGAATATAGTCTTGATCATAACTATGCTTTTTTAATTATAGCATATAGTTATATGATGGTGGTGGTAGTGGTGGTGGTGGTGGTGCTGCTGCTGCT
>NC_068985.1:97959923-97960737 GCF_001194135.2 Octopus bimaculoides | reverse complement strand
ATATATATATATATATATATACATATACACGACGGGCTTCTTTCAGTTTCCGTCTACCAAATCCACTCACAAGGCTTTGGTCGGCCTTGGTGCCACGCAGTGGGACTGAACCCGGAATCATGTGGTTGGTGAGCTAGCTACTACCACACAGCCACTCTTGCGCCTACTTCATATTATGCAAACAAAACCCTTTTCTCACGAAATAAAATACCAGTAATTAGCTGAAGTTCGGTCATATGTTCTCATTTTATGAATATTTTCTCATGCAATTCCTGTATACACTCGGTTTGTGAAGAGTACATTTCATAGCAACTCCGATTTACTTCTCTTCGTAAATTATTCCACATAAACTGGATCGGTGACTGTAGACTTGCATAGCTCTTCTGGAAGTTATTTGTCAGTGACGTCCGTTCTCACGAAATGAATAACTTAATCGTAAATCATTACACTTATAATGTTTAGAAAACATTATCTGGTCAGACTTTAATGTTGCTCATAACTTTGATGTACACAAGTTGGGTTTCGCATGAATAGCAAAATGAGCTAATTTTCCAGAATTTGTTCGTTGTTGCAGAACCTGAAATCGACCCTAATCGAGCAAATCAGTGACCGAAAATATTCGAAGGGTTACTATCCAGTGTTTTTTAAACATATGTAGGGGCACCTTGGGCAAGTGTCTTCTACTGCAGCCTCGTGCCGACCAAAGCCTTGGGAGTGGATTTGGTAGACGGAAACTGAAAGAAGCCCGTCACTTTTGTTATTTACACCACCTGTCCTCGTCTGTTGTTATTTTTTGTATATTCTACCATATATA
>NC_068985.1:97954419-97959622 GCF_001194135.2 Octopus bimaculoides | reverse complement strand
CCCGTAACTTAGCGGTTCGGCAAGAGAGACCGATAGAATAAGTACTAGGCTTACAAAGAATAAGTCCTGGGGTCAATTTGCTCGACTAAAGGAGGTGCTCCAGCATAGCCACAGTCAAATGACTGAAACAGGTAAAAGAATAAAATAAAGTGTGATAAGTTTGTTATTTATTCTTTTATTTGTTGTTTCAGCCACGGTAACGCTAGGGCATCGCGTTGAATGTCGAAATTAGCCCTTGTACTTATTTTAAATTTGGTACTTCTTGTATAGGTCCCTTTGTGCCAAACTACTAAGCTACAGCAACTTAAACAAGCAATACCAGTCGTCAAGTGGTGGCGGCGGGATTCAAACATAAAACTAAGATGCACACACGTTTACATACACTTGTAAGAAGAGCATCCGCAGTTCCTGTTCACTAAATTCTCATACAAGATATTGATAGCCTTGGGACCATAGCAGAATTCACTTACCCAAGGTTTCACGCAGAGGGACTGAATTAAAAAAAAACACGTGGTTGTGAAGTGAACTTCAACAAACGCCCATAAATATTGAACCTAAAGCATATCTGAAACAGCTGCAAGTCTATGTGTAAGTATGTTACAGTCTCCAAAATATGTCAAGACTGTAAAAGTAAGTGTAAATGAAACAATTTATTCAGATTCTTATTCAATTCCAAACACCGAATCAATATTTCGTTCTCTTCCTTGAGTGAATTATTTCTCTAAATTAGATTTAAAAGAGATAGAAATATATTACGAAGCAAGAGAAGTTAACAACGATAAATACACCGATAAATCTTTGAAGCTAGACATGGAATTAAAAGAGCTAGTGGTATGCTTCAGAGAGCAATTAATTCTGTTGCTGGAAATACATTGATAATGTTACTAATTATCAACATGATATGCGTATGTAAGCTAAAACTATTGGAAGTCAGGTCTACATATCAGAGTTGATAAGATCATTAAAAGGCTGGAAAGTTCCAGGCATGGTGTCAATCATGCTGTCTCTCTTTGAGATTAATGAATTGTTCGTTTGGTGATATTGCCGGTTGACAAAGGAAGTTTATCACCTGATAATTGTTTGGTAGTGATAATTATGGATGTAAAACTACTAAAGAGTAAGAAGCAATTAGAATTTTTTATGTCTTGTTAATTTCTATAGGAAATATATCGATCATTGTGCAAATCCCATATCACCGGGAGTCGAATACAAAAGATGTTTGATGGTATAAAACTGATGTTTGTTTTAAAGCCAGTGATCCAGAATTATGATGTCACAAAAGAAGTTATCGTAACGAAGTAATGTAAGTCAAAATGTTATCCTAGGAATATTTTCAAAAGTCGGCCATCCTATATATTTGTCAAGAGCATTAAACCGCAGCTAAAATAAGATACGTACATGATAATTGTATAGCATAATCGAAAAGAGCGACATTTTTTGTTTGGCTGAAAATTTATATTCATCTCAGATCAGAAGCGAATAGAATTTATTTTCCGTAACAATGCTAATTTACAGAAAGTAACATATGCACATATTGTAAGATAAACAGATATTTCGTTATAGAAGGGTTACGAAATACCATTTGATGATGTATTATCACGATAGGTGTTCATAAATAATGTTTGCTACAAAGTCACGATTTTTTTTATCGATTATTTTTTAATTATTTCAGTCATTGAACTGCGGCCATGCTAGGGTACCGACCTAAAAGGTTTTCGTCGAACAAATCGATCCCAATGGTTATGTTTTTTTTTTAATCTACTACTTAGTCTATCGTCATCTACTGCCGAACCGCTAAGTTACGAGGACGTTAACAAAGCAACATCGGGTATATACACAGACACAGTTATATTCATGCATAAGTCGGGTTTTCAAAATTGTCAAAAGTCGACGGAATTAGATGTAAGCTCTAATAGGATCTTTGTATCATGTGAGTATAAATAGTGGAATAAACTGGTTTGCTGTGAGAAACAGAAAATATTTTACGCTTCGGACAGTCCATCACTCATTTTCTTACGTCCCTCTGTTTACTTTATTAATATCACGTGAAGTTACTATCAAGTGACATTTCAAGTGATGTCATCAGCACCACTCCTTTATATGCAATTTCACGAAACCTGCAAAACAAGAAAAATAACCTAAAAACAAATATATGGGTTAATTAAGTCACCAATTAGCATATGGTATTACTGGTTAGTATATTATGTTATCAGTGTTGTTCACGAGGAGAATTATAATTATTAGGCACTAAAAAGTACAGTGTAAATGATGCATGTAAAAACAAACGCCACTCGCGGTCGTGCAGTGAACTAGACTGGCAGCCGCAGGGGTCTCAAGTTAGCCATGTAATTCATCTGGATTAAAGGAGGTGCCGAACCATCAGTTGCCGGAAAATCGGTGGTGTTTCAATGAAAGCTGAGCAGACCGATACTTCGAAGTCACTGTCAACACTGTTCGTGTTAAAGAATAATATGTGCTATACATAAAAAAAAATATTGTGCTAGGCGGGGATGGTAATCCTACTCTTTTTTCGAAACCCCTCAAAATTTGTGGTTGGATTCAAATATCACCTCAAAACCAAAATTTCCGCAAATTGAATGCATTACTTCATTGTACATACCCCTTGAAAGTTGATAATCCCACAAAATGGCGAAAAATTGCATTTAAATATATATAATGCATAATTTTGAATGAAACTACATAAAATCTATAACTTTAATTTACTAATAAGTATATTGATATAAAATAAACTTATTCTAATAAAACTTTTGCAAGATGGCAAAAATCAAAAATGGCGGCCAAAATTCACTATTTAGATAGACAAATTTTACGGTATATAAGATAGGTGGTTTAAGAAGTATTGACAAACAAGGTCAGTGTCACTTCCACAAGACAAATTGTTGTCAGAGTTTCGACACATTAGAAAGTCTATTCGTGATGTTCGGCCAGAAGTTTATGAAACATTAGATTTTCTCGAAAGTGTATACACCATATATGTCTCAGAAACAAGCGGAAGGGGCTTTGATAACATGTAGGTAATAAACTGTTCAGTAGAAGTTGGAAGTCACATGATCAGGCAGATTTCATCGATCTAGATATTTTACCTGCACCCTGTAACATTCGAGAGGCTGGTAAAAGTATTGAACTCCTGCTATTGGACGAAATTGTAAAAGTCAGTCGCTACTTATTCTGATGATGGATCTAAAAAAAACAGGAAGCTGGATCTTTCTCCGTCCAGGAGTTGACTATTAATGATCGTTACAGACCTCTGCTGTCTCTGCTTGTAGCATCACAAGCAAGAGATAACCTGGTTAACTTGAAAGTGACTGTATTTTCGCTACTAGAAGCAGAAAATAATATCACGGTTAAAACAGTATTTGAAAAAATTGATTTTGTTATCTCGGACCAAACATCACACAATGTTGGGATTGAAGAGATCGTAGCAGAAAATTCGGGCACAGAGCACATACCTGAACATTTGTTTTGCAATGTGCATCCTTCACTTATGTTCAATCAAGTAATAACCAAATAGTGGAGTGACATCGAGAACGCAATTAGACGACACAAAATTTATTCGAGTTTTCTTGTAAATGTAACATCGAGCTCATCCTGGGTTACTGAACAGGCTCGTGATTGCATGACAAGATTAATCAATCATGATTTTGATCACAAGTCATGGACCAAAGCTGGTGAATTCCACAAGCACATTCAACCACGAGTTAGTAAATCTGTTGCCCTGAAGAATGAACGCTTTAATCATCTCACTTTGACTTGTGCAATAGCTTTGTACCACCTGGATGATGTGGCATCATATTTGGTGAAATACGACCATCTTACGAACCAAATGGCTTGTATCGTACGATGTTTCATAGATCTGGAGACCCTCAACGTCTTGTATTGCACAGGAGCGCTGATTGGGCTGCACTTTGTTGAACCATTCTTTTCGCTCACCACTTCAACAAATACAACCTACTCAAAACCTGCTTTCAAACAATTTTAGGAGGACCTTTCCACAATGGATTCAAACCGATTGCTAAATGTACATAGTCCTGCACTCGGTTTCGTATCTTCTAGGAGATTCCAGGAAATCAGATATGATGAACATATATGCAGTGCTGCTGATGCTATCGCAACCGAGTTGAAGCCAGAAGTGTTAAAAGTACTGTTGAGGCTTCTTCCAAAGTTAGCAGATGGTTTCCAGAACCAGAAAGGAGTTCTGTTTGGTTTTGGAAACATCATCAATGAGTCTCCCCATGCTCTGGCAAACATGGACTTAGCTAAACTAGAGAGAGCTCCCATTCAAAATTTCGACTCAGAACGCATTGTGTAATTTATCAACTATGAGCTGAGTCGACGAGGTGCCAAACAACTCAAATTAATATCTTCCCAAGATAAATCCAAGTTGGCTGATCTGATTGAACGTCGAAAGTCTGGGGCATTCAGGCAAAATACCAAACTCACCAAACCTGAGGGACGAGTGCCTGGCATCTTTAAAGAATAGGATAACCGCCAGTATATAATGGTGGAAGGACTGGAGAAGAAGAAATGCGTCATTGCAGTGGATAGACGACAAACAGCCGGTGGACCGTTTACTAGCAGCATTGAGGTAGATGCCTATTTCATGGCAAGATATACCAGTTATGGAAAAGGTCGATTGGCTGTATTTAGAAATCAGATATGGCAAAGGCACTGCCCTTTCTGTGCCAAAAATCAGCGATATTTTCTGTCTTAAAAGCAAAATTATCAAAACTATCAATGGAACAATATGCAATAAATTTGAAAATTTACTTGGATAATGTGAGTTGCACGACAAACGTAAGCCTTATTAATTTCAGTCATCCATTGGACAGCTTCGTGTGAGGTTCTGAAATCATAATGGTTGTAAAAGTATTATTCTTTCATATAAAATACGAAAATCGAGAAATGTTGTTTGTTTTCTTTTGTAAAATTGAATTACTTATTTATTATTAAACTGTTTATTCCGCATCAAATTCGTGCTCTATGACCTAAAAAACATATATAAAGACATATCACATGGCATTCTTGGTAACGGCTGCTGATTTCGTTAAAAGCTGTGTATCTTGGTCGCCATCTTGAATTTCCGCCATATTGAAACATTGCAAAATTAATAGTATTTTTGGATTCAGCGTATTAAAATACTGTATATTTATATACACTGTGGGGTTAGATCGGAAGAGCGTCG
>NC_068985.1:97950014-97953083 GCF_001194135.2 Octopus bimaculoides | reverse complement strand
TTAACATAGGACGGTCATGGCTGGAAGGCCTGGAATCAAAGGCCTGCTTCATCAGAGCTAACCTAAATTAGACTACAAAACCAACAACAAAACATATATAAGAAGCAAATTACTAGGCGGGATGTATGTAAAATACATTTACCGACATTTTGAAATGATGTAAAATAAATATAATATAAAGTTTATAATAGAAATGTTTCACCATGCTTGGTTGAACAAGGCTAAACTACATTTTTTTGGTGATAGTTAACGGAATAGTCTTGCATCGCATGCATTTAATGCACTAACAATAGCACCAGCGGAGGAAATATACAACATTTTGTGGCTACAGGCCAATAAAATTGATGCCAATTCGATCTGGTTTGATAAATCTGCCGAAATAGATTGTTTCCCTTCATCAAACCAATATAGATTTTTGGAACTAGTGAGTACTGATATTATAACATATACGTACATAAATGAATACACACAAACATATATATATATATATATATATATATATATATATATATATATATATATACACATATAGTTGATTTGACTTATTTCTATCACAATGGTAACATTAATAGCTATTGTTGACTGATATACCAAACATAGCTTATTTGACTTATTTCCATCACAGTGGCAGCATTAATAACTAAGTGTGGAACTAATATAACTTTTCACTTTTATCCCACACAGTGGCAACACCACCACTAATACCACAAGCAACGACTAACATAGTTTATAAGGAAGTGGGCAGACGTAGGATGGCACTATATATATATATGTGTGTGTGTGTTCGTGCATGTATACGCCAATCTTTATGTCCACCTTAAAGTGGTTGTTTTGTCAGGACACCGAATACTGTGCTATTTACTTAGAGAGAACCTCTCATATGAACTCGTGGTGCATAAAATCACTCGTATTTATATTATTGGCAGACGAGAATCGTCTGCTACAGCCTACTGAACTGCCAGATCACATGATTTCGTCCAGTTTTTGGCTCCTCAGTAGCAGACGTCCAGCTGACTCTCACTGTCATCGGTATATAGAATTTCAGTTCTATTTTCAGACACTGATGTCGCAAATAACCATCAAGCTTGTTAAAAAATAACTAATTGCGGCAGAAGCAGTATTAACATCAAAAGCAATCATTATGTTCAACTTAACGTGTGTGTGTGTGTGTTTGTATGCATGTATGTATGCATGGATGTTTGTATGCAAGTATATATATATATATATATATTATTTTGTTTTTCGAGTACAAGGCGGTAAAAAATCAATTTCCAGCTCAAGAAGACCTAGCTTTAGCGGCGTCATCCTCTACAGGCGGAGATAATGTTTAATAAATCAAGAAATTAAGTTTTATGGTTTTTGATATTCGTGTACCAGCATTATTTGCTGTTCAAATATATGCCTCTGACCACTCTGAGTTATTTATCTTAACTCACGCTTGTTTAAATTATCTAGGCCAGTAGATTCTATCACCCCCAGTATTCACTTGAGGAGTATTTTTTTTATTATCGACTCAAAAGCATAAAAACCAAAATTGACAAGGGTTATAAATTTGGGCACAAGGCCATCACTTTTAAGGGAGTTGGGTAAGTTGATTGCATCAAACCCAATGTTCTACTGATACCTATTTTATTTATGAAAGGCAAAGCTTAGCTTACTACCTAATAATAATAACAACAACAACAACAGCAACAATATATCAAAACAGGTTTCAAATTTCGGCCCAAGGCCAGCAATCTCGAGAGAAGGGTTAAGTCGATTACATCGATCCCAGTGTTCAACTGGTACTTATTTTATCCCCGCCCCACCCCACCCCCGAAAGGATGAAAAGCAAAGTCGACCTCTGCTTAATTTGAACTCAGAACGAAAAAATAGAGCATTTTGCCCAGCGTGCTAATTGTTCTTGTTTCTTTATTGCCAACAAGGGGCTAAACAAAGAGGGGACAAACAAGGACAGACAAAGGGCTTAAGTCGATGACATCGACCGCAGTGCGTAACTGGTACTTCATTTATCGACCCCGAAAGGATGAAAGGCAAAGTCGACTTCGGCGGAATTTGAACTCAGAACGTGACGGCAGACGAAATACCGCTAAGCATTTCGCCCGGTGTGCTTGCGGTTCTGCCAGTTCACCGCCCTGGCAATATATTGACATTGATAAACGCCATAACCGGGTGTGGGATTGGCATTACAGATAATAGAAAAGTGACATTATCGCTTCATAATCTCACACAGTAAACAATTCACACTAATATATCCACATTCCTCAGTCAGATAACTTCAACGTTTCTTCTTTCTGTTAGGCACACATCTAGCTTCTACAACCATATTGCTCGCAGCCCTTAAGCTGTCTTTCAACTAATATTGTCATTCACAATATATACAACAACTGAAGGAAGAGAAAATAAAAGAACATTTGTATAAACTAGAAAAATATAAAAACAATTCAGCTGAAACACTTACACAAAGAGACAATAGAATTTCACAAAATTCAACGATAGTAATAGACACTTCAGTCCATACACTAAATATAAGTGCAGAAGTACCTATACTTCAACAACAATACCAACAACAAACCACAGCCTAAATGCTACAAGATTGCAAAGAATAAAAACCCCGCTACTCAACAGAAATAGCTGACCTATGAGATAAACACAAACATGGCAGATACACAGCAAACAAACAAATCAGAAACTTGTCTACATGACTGTGTGGTTATGAAGCATGCTTTGTAGTCACTTGTGGTTGGGTTCAAGTCACACTGCGTAGTACCAGGGGCAAGTGTCTTCTTATTTCATTACTGCCCACAAGGAGCTACACACAGTGGGGACAAACAAGGACAAACAAAGGGATTAAGTCGATTATATCGACCCCAGTGCGTAACTGGTACTTGTTTAATCGACCCCGAAAGGATGAAAGGCAGAGTCGACCTCGGCGGAATTTGAACTCAGAACGTAGCGGCAGACGAAATTCCGCTAAGAATTTCGGCCGGCAGAGTAACGTTTCTGCCATCGTCCCGCACCGACTAATGCCCTGTGAGTAAATTTGATTGACGGAAACTGTGTGAAAAC
>NC_068985.1:97944889-97948822 GCF_001194135.2 Octopus bimaculoides | reverse complement strand
GTGAAAGAGCAAAGCATAAAGACAGAAAATCACGGTGGTGCTCCAGCATGACCACAGCCACTTGGCTGAAACCCATATATATATATATATATATATATAATAGAGGCCTTAACTCTCAAATTTTAGAGCTCCATGACCTCCATTTTTCAGGTTCCATAAGACTGGAATTTTGGAATCTGCGCACAAAGGTCAGTAGTATGGGATACATGTGTCATGATTAGAATTTTTTACGGTGTGTAAAGAGAGAAAGAACCCTCATCTGCAATTTTGATGAAATTCGAATCATAGGTATTCCAGTTCATTGGAGAAAATATAACAGAAAAGTCTAATTCTTCCATTGCATGTAACACGAGCAACGCCGGGTATCTCTACTAGAATAAGTACTAGGCTTATAAAGAATAAGTCTTGCGGTCGATTTGCTCTACTAAAGGCGATGCTCCAGCATGGCTGCAGTCAAATGACTGAAAGAAGTGAAAGAGTAAAAGAATATCCAAACTGTTATAGAGATCAGAAATAGTATTTTCCTCTATTCCCGCACACACACACACACACACACACACAATAATCCGATAATGAGAATAGCTTTTACGTTGTTTTTTAACCTCCCTCAAATCAGACTGTGAAAGGACATATTGAATAATATAAGCCATGATAAATACAATGGACGAAGGTGGTCATGGTTGGAACGCTTTTGGTCATCAGTCTGCTCGGGGAAGCCTTAATGGGGCTAGCCAAACAACGACGGTGATGACAGCGACGATGCGTTCTTATTTGCTTACGTTCCATCATATGTCTTGTGATGTTCAATTATAAATAAGTAAAAGAAAAGCACAGAGAGAGTGGGAAAGAGAAAGAGAGTGGCCGAGGGTGAATGAACGAAAAACAGAGAGTGCGTGTGAGAGAGTAAGAGAGAGTAAAGGAAAGAGAGAGAGAGAGTGTTTGTGTGTGTGTGTGTGTATGTGTGGGCGCGTAGAGAGAGAGAGAGAGTGAGAGAAAATTTATAGTGTGACAGAAGTATATAAAAACGGTAATAAAAATATCAGATGTAATCCGAGTTAAGTCTGTTTCAGTGTGGTAAAATTATATGTAAGTAAATTATATAAAATAAAGCAAACAAGCTAATCAACTTCACTCCACGACTTTCTGTCCGCCATTCCAGAAGGGTGAATAAGAATTATGTTTTTTTTTTTTCCGTTTTCCCTTTCTATTTTCCCTCTACCCCACTCTTTCTGTTTTGACGAAGGACTACCGTTCGAAAAGTCGTTGCCTTTCTTTCTCTTCCCTCCACAACGTTCATTGCATTGTCTTTACAATTTGTTCGTTATTTCTTTGTCGTTGCTTTATTACACGTGATCTACTTGGCTATTAAGAACTTGAGTATCATAGATACAAAGTTACTGGCTCTTCATTATACTTATGTCAAAGATCTGATGTACTACGTAAATAATAATTATAACTACAACAACAACGTGTGGTTAAGAAGCTCCTTTTGTAATCCCCTGGTTTCGGATTCAATCGCATGGTGCTGCAGCTTGGGCAAGTGTCTTCTAATACAGGCTCATATCAGCCAATACCTTTCCGTTGACTTTGGTAGACGAAATCTGCATGGAAAAAGAAAGTTCTGGGGTCGACTAAACCGTTCAAAACGGTACTCCAGCATGGCCGCAGTCTCATGACTAAGACAAGTAAAAGATAACACGCACGCACAGATCCACACACATATACATATAGATTTACACACACACACACACACACACACACAACACACACTCACACACACACATATATATACATAGATTCATACACACACACTCACGCACACAACACACACACACATGTATATACATAGATTCATACACACACACTCACACACATACTCACTCACACACTCACACACACATACACACACACATACACACACACATACACACACACACACATATAATTTGATATGACATGATATATGATATGTTATGAAATGATATATGTGTTAGCAATTAAAATGGCTTTCATGCTAGTTCTTATTCGAATTGAACTTTATCTAAGTGACTTAATCCGGAAATTATAAAATGAGTTTTTAGCTTTATTTATTTATAGTCCGTGGAGGCGCAATGGCCCAGTGGTTTGAGCAGCGGACTCGCGGTCATAGGATCACGGTTTCGATTCCCAGACCGGGCGTTGTGAGTGTTTATTGAGCGAAAACACCTAAAGCTCCACGAGACTCCGGCAGGGGATGGTGGCGAACCCTGCTGTACTCTTTCACCACAACTTTCTCTCACTCTTACTTTCTGTTCCTGTTGTGCCTGTATTTCAAAGGGTCAGCCTTGTCACACTGTGTCACGCTGAATATCCCCGAGAATTACGTTAAGGGTACACGTGTCTGTGGAGTGCTCAGCCACTTGCACGTTAACTTCACAAGCAGGCTGTTCTGTTGATCGGATCAACTGGAACCCTCGACGTCGTAAGCGACGGAGTGCCGACAATTTATAGTCCAAACTCTTTTAACTACCACCGAGAAACTCCTTTAAACTGTCGTTATATATAGTAAAAATACAGTAGGATTGTGTTTTAATGTTCGAATATGGAAGAAAACTCTCAACTGGTCCGCTCTATTTATTTAGCTCTCAAATATGAGTTTGTTTGATAAGACTATAACAAGCAACAATAAATATCATTGTTGCTTATCCTTAGATCAGTCCTAATCAAACATACCTATAACCAAATATAAGCCAGCTGTGAGCATAACGTCTTATTAGATATATTATCTTTGGCTATATCATTTATTGTTAGATAAATTCGTTCATTTTTTTTTCCAGTCATATATTTTAATTATTTCTTATGTTATTCGAATTAACAAGAAAACTATTTTTATCGAAGTATCTTATAAGGATTTTTTTGTTTTGTTTTGTTTTCTAGTTCTTTCTCTTCCTCCAAAACTTTTATTTATCATTTTTGAAATCTGAATAAATTTTTACTTCTTTCCAGACATAGGACGATGGAGTACAAAGTTGAAAAACGAAAAAAAGTAAAAAAAAATATATATATATTAGACGACCCAATGATATGCTCTCAGGCTACATTATTCGAATTAGTCTTATTTTATCCTAAACGATAGTAAGAACTATCGGTTCTAGCAGATCGTGTGTCTATGTGTCTGTGTAGTGGCTCCTTTCTTCATTGGTAGCAATACGCGTTCATGTTATGGATGTAGCCCAGAGCAATAGTTCAACGCAATGCTTTACTGATCAAATTATTCCAGATATGACTTCTATGTTGGATAATTTATACACATTCAGTGATGGTTGATGTTTTTTACTTCTATATTTATTAGACGTCGGCTCAGCTCTTAGCCTTCTACATTACTGAATAGTATGAACATTGCTGTTGATATCGTTAGGCCTAAATTGTTTCCTAATAAGATTGTAGTGCACAAGAGTTTGTAGACAGACAGTCACTGATCTCGAAAAAGTGGAAACAAACAATAATAAATCTCTGGGCAAGGTATAGCCAGAAGCCTCACGACATCGTGAAGTATATTTGCCACCTAATATGTCGTTCGGCTACTATTTATACTTCGCTCAGAGACTTATTGCTTGTTTCCACTTTTCTGAGCTCAGTGACTTTTCATCACTGGAAAAGTATATATATTTGCATTGAGAACCACTTCCCATCGTCAACCGGTAGTTGTCACACGCTGATGACGAGTCAATACCCAGAAACTCGGGTCCGTGTGTATCACGTCAGGCTGAAGATGGGAACGATGACTTCTCTTTGCAAATATTGATCGGGCACAGATAGTGTGTCAATAGCCAGCTGGATGAGATGTCTTCCTGGGGCTACAAGCTACAGTAGCATCAACCCTTAAGGGTTAACCACATTTAGGTGGCAAATATACTTCACGATGTCGTGCGGCTACTGTTTATACCTCGTTCA
>NC_068985.1:97942851-97943965 GCF_001194135.2 Octopus bimaculoides | reverse complement strand
ACACACACACACACACACACACACACACACACACATACATATATACGACGGGCTTCTTTCAGTTTTTCGTCTACCAAATCCACTCACAAGGCTTTAGTCGGCCCGTGGCTATAGTAGAAGACACCTGCTCAAGGTGTCACGCAGTAGGAATGAACCCGAAGCCATATGGTTGGTAAGCAGGCTACTTTTGCAGACCATCTTAGACAAATATACGTTGCATCGATGTGATTGATGCCCAGCTTGTCTGCTAGGGAAAGAGAACGCTATTGGACGAAATTAAATGTTGGTTACGAACATAAGCCGAATCCCACAAATTTAAGGGAGAATTTATTGGCATTTACAGTGGCCCTATTCATTGACTGGCACCTACTTTATCAATCCCCACTCTGTTGGATTTGAACTTACATTGTAAATAGACGTAACTAAATATTGCATGTTCCCAAAGTGCCATCACTCGCGAGCGAGTATATCTTGTAACAGCAAGTACCATGGTTTAATTGATTGTTTAAGTTGCCTATGTAGTTTCAAATAAACATTGATGTCCAGTCAGCCCTTCTCACCCTTGATCCAATGGCACATCAAGGATGTGACAGGTGTGTGTAGGGAAGAGAGAAGATGTGTCTTGAATATAAGCTGGTATTCATTACTGCATAGAAGACTGGAGCAAGGTAAAATGAAAGTCTACCAGGCCCAGGAATTGAACCCACGACCTAATGCACTAGGTCATGCACTTTCTCGGAGACTCATAAATCTATGATTAATCCGCAAAAAAGACATTCTACCCACGACATGATCATCGCGCCTTATATTTGAGATATAATATATTAACTTCTACTATTTCCATTGTATCCTTCTATTTTAGAGAAGGTAGTGTTATATCTGTATGAGATTTGGCTGTTATTTTCAGCAGTTCGAGTGGTCACGTAAAGGGTATCACTACACTTGGTTATTATTATCTCCACAAAATACTCTCTTCCCCGAAATTCCTAGCCTTGTGCCATAATTTAAAACTAATATCTCCAGAAAATATACAAATATATTTTTGTGAACGAATATATCAATAAGCAATTTGTAAATGTGTGTGTGTGTGCGTGCGTGCGTGCGTGCGTGCGTG
>NC_068985.1:97940902-97942719 GCF_001194135.2 Octopus bimaculoides | reverse complement strand
GTGTGTGTGTTTATGCATGCGTATTTAATTATATTAGGTTGTCCGGAAAATTCTGAGCGTTTTTAACATATAAAATGGGATATAAATAATTGACCTTTCAATAAACTTTATTGAATGGAATAATTTCCATTATTATCAATGACCTTTGCTCATCTATCAAGCAATTTAAATATTCCATCAGCATAAAATTTGACTGGTTTTGAAGAAAAAAAATGTTATCTAGGTGCATTTGACTCCATCTAAATCGTTAAATGTTTTGTCTTGCAATGACCTCTATAGAAACAAAACCAAGTGGTAGTATCACATACGAGTTTTACTTCTCGTAGAGAAATGTCTAAACAAGTACGAAGAATAACTCAATCCTAGATGGCTACTGACTATACTGACTTTATCTGCTCTTTGACAGGTTTCGTTTTTCGTCCTTCAGAAAATCCTACTTCTTACCAAGTAGGCTTGTAAAGGTTGTCGGTTTAGTCGATGACGGCCCAATCATACGAAAGGTTGAACTGGGTTACATTTTACCTGCTGCACTAAAAGTGACTCAACATAACATACAATCCTCGAGCAGTTCGGCAAAAGAAACAGATAAAATAAGGGCAAGACATAAAAACTGGAATCGATGTAGTCGACTAAAATTCTGCAAAGCGTTGCCCAAGCACGGTGGCAGTCCAAGTAAAAAAATAATAAAAGTTAAAGATACAACATATTCACATCGCATTAGACACAAGAATACCACCACACATATGAACACACACCTATTTATACACATATTTAGTAAACACACATTCAAGCATATAGATACACAAATACATACACTCCAGTAAACTTCTTGTAAAAGAACTTATCGTTCACTCAGTGCCTCATTTAACAAAATTTCTCTTGACCAGGAAATACGATTCCTTCTCTTACCACATTATTCCGCTAATTACTCAACACAAAGTGACCTTGAGGTCACCTATAATACCGATCCAAGGAACTTTTTCTCGGCATTTTCTTCAAGGAGAACCACTGTCTGAAACGTAGAAAATTTATTATTTCTTCCTTGCAGCGCAAAACTGCTATTATATACTGGATACATATGTTTATATACTGCGTATAAATGTCGTCATTTCTTTCAGTGTTTTTTCTTTTATTCATGAAGCTGTTTGGGTGGATTCCTTGCGTATGTATGTATGTACCTATGTATATATGTATAAATACATATGCATATATGTATGTGTAAGTATATATATATATATATATATATATATACACACGCACACATTTATACATACACACACACACACACACACACACACACACACACACATATATATATATATATATATATATATATATATGCATATATATATACATACACATACAAACACACACATATATATATATATATATATATACACATACATACATACATACATACATACATACATACATACATACATACATACATACACTGATTGGTATACGCATAATGCTCAAACACACATCCACGCATACACATTCACACACATATATATATATGCAGGTGCTGTCTTGAATTACATGTATTTTTTCATATTCTCTCAAATACTCTTTTTCAAACTCCTCCTCCTCCTCTTCCTCCGTCTGTTTTCTGTTCCCTCCTCACTCTTTCCCTCTCCTTCTCTGTCACTCGTCTGTTCTCTCCCGCCTTTCCCGTTCTTTATTTTTCATTTCTTCCTATACTACTTTGCAAATGGTTTCATGTGTTTGTTTTCGTGTAATAACAAATACTAAATAACAGCTCTCTCTCTCTCTCTCTCTCTCTCTCTCTCTCTCTCTCTCTAAACACGCGCGCG
>NC_068985.1:97933025-97940434 GCF_001194135.2 Octopus bimaculoides | reverse complement strand
ACTTATTCTCTGTAAGCCTAGTACTTATTCTATACGTCTCTTTTGCCGAACCGCTAAGTTACGGGGACGTAAACACACCAGCATCGGTTGTCAAGCGATGTTGGGGGGACAAACACAGACACACAAACACACACATATATATATACATATACATATATACAACGGGCTTCTTTCAGTTTCTGTCTACTTAATCCACTCACAAGGCTTTGGTCGGCCCGAGGCTATATTAGAAAACACTTGCCCAAGGTGACACACAGTGGGACTGAACCCGGAACCATGTGGTTGGTAAGCAAGCTACTTATCACACAGCCACTCTTGCGCCTATAGAAGGAATTTAACAACCTTGTCTCACTTAACAGCACGGAAACACGAGCACTGCTTATATCAAGTAGACAGCATCACTCCATGCTCAACTTAGGTACGACCGGCATACAACTAGGGCCCACACCATCTTTCCAGTCATGAGGGCTCTATCTGGGTCTCACACTCACCGAGGATTTCGCCTTCCGAACAATAGATCTTCGTTCCAACGCTTATTGATACTCTACAAAGCTCGGATGGGAGCTTTTGATGGAGAGATGTACGTGTCTGAAATAAGTTGTTCTCCGTAGAAAAAATGCAGCAGCGATTAACATGTTTACGTTGAAACATGTTTGAACGTATGAAGTTTTGATTTTTACTGTTCTCCGTACAATTTATTATATTAATAGATTCCAACAGAACTATGCAAAATACAGCACATTCGATGGTCGGTCAAAGTTTCAGGCAACGGGATTTTCAATTGTGCCGTATTGTTTAGCATCCACATTGAATGTGGAGCTTAATTGCGTTAGTGTTGTTACATTGCCAGAATGCACTGAGAAACATTTCTGAAACCCCAATACTACAGCGAGTTTAGTCGGTGAATAGCGTAGAAGCCACAAAGATGCTATCAAAGACATCTTAGAAGATTTCACTATTAATCCAGAGTCGTCTGTGAGCTTTGCAGTTAAGTGATCTACCTGACGCAGTCTAATAAGGAATTGTAACAGACAGACTGAGCAAAAGAGGAGGGTGGAAAAATCGAAAGTCTCCCGACACGGCGACAAAAAAGTCATTGTCAACCACTCCCAAACACCGATGCGTGATATTCTTTTCTATTCTAGGCACAAGGCCCAAAATTTTGGGGAAGGGAGCCAGTCGATTAGATCGACTCCAGTACGCAATTGGTACTTAATTTATCGATTCCGAAAGGATGAAAGGCGAAGTCGACCTCCGCAGAATTTGAACTCAGGGCGTATAGACAGACGAAATACCACTAAGCATTTCGCCCAGTGTGCTAACGTTTCTTATTTCTTTATTGCCCACAAGGGGCTAAACATAGAGGGGACAAACAAGGACAGACAAAAGGATTAAGTCGATTACATCGACCCCAGTGCGTAACTGGTACTTAATTTATCGACCCCGAAAGGATGGAAAGCAAAGTCGACCTCGGGCGAAATTTGAACTCAAAACGTAAATGCAGACGAAATACGGCTACGCATTTCGCCCGGCGTGCTAACGTTTCTGCCAGCTGACCACCTTACCCTTTCGTGATACTATAATCGTCAATCATATGGTTTGACGAATGACAATGAATAAATCTAGTGACGTTCTTTATCCGGTGGGTATATAGCTGAAAGGGTATTCATATACCTTGGCTACTGTATTCATAAGCACCTCATCAAATTAGGGCTTCTATTTAAAACCAAGAAATTCCCTCAGCTTTTATCAGTAATTGACCCTCTACAGAGGTTGATTAAAGCCAACAATTTATGTACTGCATCCATGCATGAGACATACACGAGAGATCCGTAACTATTTCCAAAAATGTCCATCAACTGTTTGAAAATGATTCTCTCACCGGCATGCTTTAATCAGTGACTCATTTATGAGCTATTTTCCGTCTGTTTATTTGATCAACATTTACTTCAATGGTCTACGATTTTCTGCATTGATCCAAACAATCTTAGCATTTTCTCACCTCCCTGTTACCACACTAAACATTTCTAGCAATTCTTTCTCGGCAGAATTGTAAACCTGTCAAGGAAGCTAGTTATCTCCCCTGTATAAGCTTGTGTTTAAAAATTCGAAGTAAACATCAGTCTTCTGTTTCAAGAATTTGTGAACCGTACTTATCTCTTTAACAGATTTATGATCAAGCCAACCGGAGAACTCCTGTGCGATCACTCGACCTCAAGTAAACAGTACCCAAGTCTCATTTAACAAAATCTCGTTCTAATTGCATCATATTACCTTGAAGAAAAAAGACAAAAAAAAAGAAAAACAAACAAAAAAGGATGATATAATGCAATACGGGGAAATTACCACCTCGTCATTATTTAATAACGACGAGATGGTCATGGCTGTAGCGTCTTTCGACGTAGTTCTGCTTCTTAAGGGCTGACATAATAAGCAATTATAACAGTAATAATAAACATTGTAATATAGATTACCGATGTCTTCACGTGGCGGTCGACATTCAGTTGATATCCAAACATTTATGTGTATTGTAATATAACTAATATCAATACAGATAGAAAACACAATCAACAACGCACGCACACATAAACACACATTTCATCAATGCACAGAGAGATAGAAAGCGCATTTAATTTGCAATATTAATTCTACAAATAATCTACATCAAAAATACTAAAATTTGTTATATGCAAGTCATTTAAGAAATGTTTCAATAAGAGACACTATCACGTCTGCTTCTTTAAATAAGAGACAGTATCACGTCTGTTTCATTAAATAAGGGACAGTATCACGTCTGTTTCATTAAAATTTTAGTTTTCTACTTTTAGTAAATAAAACACTGTCTAGGGGAGGTAACTCGCAAATGAAATAAGGGAGAGAACTGTGTGTATACTAAACGAAATTAAAAACTTGGTATACTTTAGCTAGAGGTCAGATCTTATCGAGAAGACACATGATCGCTCCAACCGGTCACTCCAACTGTGGTCACCCCCAACCGTGACCGTTTTGTCTTGCTTTCAGATGTAACATATCTAGGACTACATTGTTTTCTTTATTGGTGTTGTAATTGTAATAACCTGGGGTTCAGTCTCACTGCGTGGCAACTTGGGCAAGTGTCTTCTACTATAGCCTCGGGCCGACCAAAGCCTTGTGAGTGGATTTGGTAGACGGAAACTGAAAGAAGCCCGTCGTATATATGTGTGAGTGTGTATGTGTTTGCGTGTCTGCGTTTGTCCCCCAGCATCGCTTGACAACCGATGCTGGTGTGTTTACGTCCCCTTAACTTAGCGGTTCGGCAAAAGAAAAGATAAAATAAGTACTAGGCCTCCAAAGAATAAGTCCTGGGTCGATTTGCTCGACTAAAGGCGTTGCTCCAGCATGGCCACGGTCAAAAGACTGAAACAAGTAAAAGAGTAAAAGAGTAAATGATCTTAGCTGTTCAAATGACATCTTTTCTTTCTACCTCGAAGTACATTCAATGTGGGCTTGCCTTTGAATGAATCTGTCAGAAATATAGTTCAAGTTCAAGTAAAACAGCATATATATATATATATCTAAGTAACTGAGGTTTCTATATTTGTTAGCCCCATCAGAGTTTAGATTAATTGATCTATTTTGCAAAGAGACCCAGCTTATTGATACATAATGTATCGTAAGAGTATCTATGTTGTAAACCTAAATAGTGATGAGCAAATTACTTTTAGTTCCTGTTTTGTTTGTATGGTATTAAGATAATTTAAAGCAGTTGCTGAATTCATATGAATATGCAACTCCACTTACGCATTTTAAAGCTACGTCAGTCAACTTATCGACCATTCTCTTGGCAAATGGAAAAGCTCCAATGGAACTCCCCGAGACTGTCGTTTCTTTGTTTTGATTCATCTAATGTTACTACAACGATCTCTGCTTCATTTTATAAGTAAATCGTACCACCAGTATCTATCGGGTTATCCCATAAATACTGCGTTTTTTTTCAATTGAATGAACTAAAAGTCGGAGGGGGACGGGATAAACTACCTGCATCAACTTACTTTAAAAGCAGATAGTAAATTTTCCTTGTCCCTATTCTTAGTGCAAGTTTTTAAGAGTACAGTTCGATTTAACAGTTATTACTTCAAAGCTATAATGGAAGTGAAAAAGGAGCATATTCGGCATATTGAGTTCAACAAAGGCAACAATGCAACAGAAAGTGCGAGGAATATTAAAGCTGTGCATCAGACAATAAACGTAAGCCAGTGTCAACGGTGAATCCAGAAATTTCGAGCCGGTAAGTACAGCCTAGAAAACGAGCCTCGTCCTAGAAGATCTGTAGAGCTAGGCAAGAACGTCCTACAAACCCTGGCGGAATAAAATTCCATTGTAACTGTTGAGAATCTAGCAAAGAAGCTTGGGTTTTGTCATTCAACCATTCATCGGCACTTGTGTGCCATCAGAAAAGTCATCAAATTGGGTCAGTGGGTTCCTCACAAACCTTCCGAGTCTAATCGCGCACAGAGAGTGAATGTGTGCTCTTTGCTGTCACGTCACACGAATGAACCTTTTTTGGACCCAATAGTGACTGGTGACGAGAAATGGGTTCTCTATAAAAATGTCAAGCGCCGAAGACAGTGAGTAGGGAAAAGAGAACCACCGGTAACTCAGGCTAAAGAAGGTCTTCACCCACGTAAGGTGTTGTTATCTGTTTGGTGGGATATGAAAGGTTTAGTCCACTTTGGACTTTTAAACCCAAACCAGACAGTAACAAAGGAGATCTACTGCGAGCAGCTTGAGCGGCTTAAGTCAGCGTTAGATGGAAAACAACCATCTTTGGTTTCAAGACGAAAGGTGTTCTTCCATCAGGATAATGCTCGGCCACACACAGCGAGGATGACATTCCAAAGGCTGGAGCAATCTGAATGGGAAACGATGCCCCACCCACCATATTCGCTGGACATTGCCCCATCTGATTATAATTTATTTTCAAGTCTTCAAAATCATTTGGACGGAAAAAATATGAATTCTGTAGACGGTGTCAGAACAGTATTGGAGGAGCATTTTTCGTCACCGACAAGTGAATTTTGGAAGAGGGACCCTGATAAGCTCGGGTCTCAAGTTTAAAATGTGGCATTGTTTTTGTTATCTACATTCCAAAAACGGCGCTTTGTATCTCTGTTCGAAAACCAGTCCTTCTTGAGGGGAAGAATTTAAATGATTAAAAACAGAAGAGAAAATACATATTTAACAGAATGCAATATAATGTTCCCATGCTGATACATTGCATTTAGGCACCCAAATGCACTTGGAATATTTAATACTGAATTCCATATAACTGCAATGGTGAAACTGCAATGGTGAAACTACAATGGTGAAATAAATATTTATACTGGTGTTTATCTTAATTTCTGTAATATATATGTTTGTGTATATACTATTGCATAGTGTGTTTTATTATATGTTATCTTTCATATGTTATCTTACATTATATGTAATTCGTTGATACAGTATTTTTCTTTCTTTCTTTTCATTGTTTTTCTATGGAAAATGTTTTTAGCCCCGAAAACTAGTAGAAGTTTTTCTGATAAAAACCGGGAAAACTATATTTGAGAGAGAGAGAAGGAGAGAGAGAGAGAGAGAGAGAGAGAGAGAGAGAGAGAGAGAGAGAGAGAGAGAGAGAGAATGAGAGAGAGAAAGAAGGAGAGAAAGAGAGAGAGAGAGAAGGAGAGAGAGTGAGAGAGAGACAGAGAAAAGGAGAAAGACATATAATGATACATCACCAAATGTGTAGCATAATAAATGTATATATACCGTTAGATGGTATGAAGCTGTGGAATTGTCTGAGATAAAATCCCTTCATAGACTTCTGCTAAAAACGCAACATGATACATAGCTGATGGTTTTAATTAAATGGTCTTTCAATTGCGCAGACCATGTTTTTCCACAGTGATATATATAATTAGTCCTACCCCAAAGAAAAAAAAATGTCCTTCCTTCTTAGTTATCAAATTTGTGTTTATTTATTTATGTATTTATACATTTATTCATTTGTTGTTATGATTTCTGTGTATGGCGAAGTTTTTAATAAATGCCATTACGAGATATCCTATGACTAGCAAGTCCGGTTTAGGACAAACAGACCCCTACTGAAGATATTATAAATTTTTTCATACTGGAAAGCGTCTGGGATTGAAGTTAAGTTCTGTTTACAAATTGCTCATTTCAAGATACATGATTTGATTCTCCGTGTTGCAAATGCTTTACAACCATTGTAGATCACTTCTTTCCACACCAAAAGATCTCCTGTCAATTGTTCCCAGACTTCAACATTCACAGTAAGTTCCTTAAAATTGCTTTTGACAGCATATTTAATACGTTTTGTAGGTTTGCATTATAGATGCTTACCACGTTGCAACTCCCCGTAAAACAACTGCTATCCTGCATCCTAGTAAGGCGTTCAGCCCAACGCATTTAATTGCGTATGAGAAGCATTTCAACAGGGATCTGTTGGCTGGCTGAAAAACAACCATGTTTGATGTTAAAGACTGCCATTTGATGTTTAAGGTTCTCCTAAGGCAAGTTTGATAGAACCTTTCCAAAGCCTTCTTGTAACGACGATATGTATTCTATGTCTTAGAAGAGTTATAAACGAGCTGTTAAGATGCATGATTCATAAATGCTGAGCTTGCTTCTGATGGCGATACCTCCGTCGGGTCATATACGACTTTTCGAACCTTCCAAGTGCTTTGCTGGCTTTTTCAGTCCTCGAATTTATATGTATGTATGTATGTATGTATGTATGTGTTTGCACGCGCGTGTGTGTGTGTATGTGTCTGTGTATATATGTATGTATATGTGCATCTGTGTTTATGCTATATGTATTTCATATATGCGCATATATAATATCTACACACAATGACAGACACTGAGAGAGAGAGAGAGAGAGAGAGGGGGGGGAGAGAAATAGAGAGAAGGAGAAGAGGATGGTAGATCATTGAACTGGAATCTACTAACATTACTAAGTGCTTAGAGAATTGTAAAAATCTTTCTTTTATGGATAAATAGACACTGGAGGAAATATCACTAATATGAATCAGTTTAAAGCATTTAAAGTCGTGTAGTTTATTCAAAAGACAAAAATTAATACGATTTACTTTCATGCTTACACCATCATGAATTCAAATTTATGGGTCATTAGCTCCTTCTGTGAACATTATCTTGCTCATACAACAAAACGACAAACATTACTTCCCACAAACACACACGCATATCACGTCTGTGTGTGTGTATGTATATGTGTGTGTGTGTGTGTGTGTGTGTGTGTGTGTGTGTGTGTGTGTGTGTGTGTGGTTATGTATATATGCGTGTATATATATGTATGTATGTATGTATGTATGAAATTTAGAACAAGTTGTTTTTCTCCATGTATCTATGTT
>NC_068985.1:97926631-97932606 GCF_001194135.2 Octopus bimaculoides | reverse complement strand
ATATATGGATCTCAGAACCCTCTGCATTCAATAAAACAGTGGCCCACAATGTGTTTGCAGTGCCAGTACTCATACCAACATTTGGGCTGCTTGATTGGACGCTTGGTCGGATCCGAACCATTGATGTGAAAACCCAAAAAATACTAACAAACACACATAATTTCTACATAAACAGTGACGTAGACCGCCTCTACCTAAAATGTAAACAAGGCGGCAGAGGATTAACATCGATCCAAAATGCCTTTGAATGTCGCATCATATCCCTTCGGCAACATCTTTTAACTACCAAGCGTCGCAGTGCATCCATTGATCAAGTTTGCACACATGTAGCTGATAATATCAAAGGACTTGGAAAGCAGCTCCTTGAACAACACTCTTTGTCTGATGACCTAGAATACATGCCCAAAGAAGTCGCACGACTTTACCGCAACGTATCATCAGATGAAAGGATGAGCCTGTATGAGCAGAAGTTTATGCATGGATATGTTAGTAGAAAGCTCCGTGATGATAGTAACATCGATCATCAAAGCAGTTTATCATGGACCAATAGCCGGATTACTACCTCCTACTTTGAAGGGCATACATTTGCAATCCAGGAACAGAAAATATCAACCAAGTACCTGATGCACAAAAGGGATAGAGATGCAGGAAAAGTAGTAAAATGTGACAACCAATGCAGACTTTGTGGAGTTGACGCTGAAGATGTCACCCACATCATAAGCAGTTGTTCGAAAATGTGCCGCCAGGTAACATTTGGCTTCGAGTGATGGCTATGGTTAGTTATTGGCAAAGGTCGGGGAGCGGTCTCACAAAATTTCGCCTATAATTTGACGGTGCGGCTCAAGCCTCATCTTTGTTAGTTTGAGAACCACTGCTATATGCGATGAAACGATCTGCTAGAAAAGAAAAAGCAACAAAATTCTGAAATAGCTTGATGGAAAGTACTCGTTAAAAAGTTAGTCCTACAAAGAAGATATCCAACCAAATAAAAAAAAAACGAACACAACAAATAAAGAGCTCCCGCATAGCTGCCGCTCTGTGGCACGGACAAGTAAAAAGAAGAAGATAAAAACAGGATGATATCAGCGATTATGCTCTATCAACGTTGACCTAGGGCTAACTAGTAACAACAACATCCACTCAAGATCATAATTTCGTATATAACGATGGTTAGTGGAGGACGATGCTCCATCAGTTATTGCAGGAAATACAAAGATTGGCGAAGAGAAGGAGAAACGAAATGATTGAGAGAAGATACGAGAGGAAAATGGACTCATAAAATTACACGTGTCCTGTAACCTAGTTGGTATTGTTAACAGTCTGTAAGACTGTAACTCTAAACTAGAGGGACTTGTAAAAGACTTGTGGAAACATGTCACATCTGTTTTGAATAGTTATGTGTTATGGTGTATAAAATAACTTGTAGAAGATTCAATTATATAACTTCAGAGTTTAAAACTGTTTATATTTTGACGAGAAAAACCTCTGACTTTTGCAGGGCTTTTCTTTCTTTCTTTTTTGTTTTTGATTTTTGTCTTTTTTTTTTTAAGAATCTTTCCCTAGGCTTGCCATAATCGTCGGTCATAATACTCAGTCATTAAACTGCACTAGATTGATTCTTGTTTAGCTGCTTCTAATACAGGCAAAAGGCCTGAAATTATAAGGGAGTGGGAGCTAAACGATTACATCCCCACCACCTGTGCCTGACTGGTACGTATTTTGTAGATCCGGAAAGAATGAAAGGCAAAGTTGCCCTCAGCAGAACTTGAATTGGGAACGTAAAAATCGACGAAATGCTGCAAAGCATTTTGTCCGACGCGGTAACGATTCTGCTAACTCGCCGCCATAGCAACAACTACAATAATAACAACTTCTAACTAGTGGTCATACAGAGTGTAATAAATCACTATTATTTGTTATAACAAAAAGGTAGTGAGGCAGCCGAATCGTTTGTGCATTAGATAAAATGTTAAGCGGCACTTCTGACAATTTACCTTCTGAACTCAAATACCGCCGAGCCCAACTTTGCCTTTCGCCTTTTCGGAAAGTCCCAGTTGAGTACTGGAAGCGATCTAATCGACAAACGCTCTCCCTAAAATTGCTGAGCTTCCGCCTAAATTTTAAACCATTTTTTAAAGACTAATTACATTATCCCTCCTTCGTTGCACAAGAGTGGCTGTGTGGTAAGTAGCTTGCTTACCAACCACATGGTTCCGGGTTCAGTTCCATTGCGTGGCATCTTGGGCAAGTGTCTTCTACTATAGCCTCGGGCCGACCAAAGCCTTGTAAGTGGATTTGTTAGACGAAAACTGAAAGAAACCCGTCGTATATATGTATATATATGTGTGCGCGTGTATGTGTGTTTGTGTGTCTGTGTTTTTCCCCCTAGAATTGCTTGACAACCGATGCTGGTATGTTTATGTCCCTGTCACTTAGCGATTATGCAAAAGAGACCGATAGAATAAGTACTAGGCTTACAAAGAATAAGTCCTGGGGTCGATTTGCTCGACTAAAGGCGGTGCTCTAGCATGGCCGCAGTCAAATGACTGAATCAAGTAAAAGAGTAAAGGAGTAAAAGAGTAAAAGAGTCTCTATGGGGGAAGCAAGCTATGTTTTTGCGACACACTTGCAAGAGCAATGCCAGAAAATACTAAGCAGAGTGGAGATTAGACAAAGTAAAATTGTAGTCCAGATTGGAAAACGCAGGACTCACTGAAGCTGAAGTTATTCTTGATTGCAGCACAAGATCAAATACTTCTTGGCAAAAGTATGTAATGGAGTAGGATTTTTCTGTATCGACTATATTTTAAGATGTTCCTAATCACAAAGACATTGACATCAAGGTTAATCAACCAGAGATCGTTACGAAAGATGACCAGAAAAAAACTCTACTCCCCACTTGAAATATCAATCCTAACAGACGACAAAGTATCTCTAACTCACGCCCATGCACAAACATATACACACCTAAAAGACATTTTTATCTCATTAACAAATCCTGTTACGAGACCCAGTACTGTATTAAAATTTTCAATTATTGACTAGGCTCTGGGAAAAGTTGGTTGTGATTTGAACTGCAAACATCTTCATCCTTCGGAAATATTTAAAATATGTCTGCCAAATATTTCTTCGTGTTTCACATGTTAGTAATTCGTTAAAAGTCTGTGGCAGTAGTTTTGATAATACTATAAATTGCCATCTTGACATTTTAAACTGCTTCTCTTTAACACGATTCCAAAAGTTCATTTCGGATTTTTACTTCTCTTTAATTATTTATCTGTTTATTTTCTAAATTCCTTCTTAATAAATTTACTGAGAATTAGAGCTAATGACAAGCCGAGAGCTTTGCCAGATTCTTGGGAGATATAACATCATCCATTAAGTAGTTCTATTTAGAAAACGTCTCTATATTTCTAGACACCAGTTACATTTCTCTTTGCTACAGTAAATTCCATGTTACTTCCTGTTGATGAGATTATTATTATTATTATTATTATTATTATTATTATTATTATTATTAGTAGTAGTAGTAGTAGTAGTTGCTGTCAACTGCACTATCTTGACTTTATGCAGTGTTTTGTTTTGGTATTGTAGTATTTTTTGCTGTATTAAAAGTACACTAGAACATGCATGTACAATATGTAGTACTATAAATATATATATTTTTTTCATATACACAATCCTGAAGTTATAGTTATGTACTTGTCTGCATGATTTTTAACCATTCTGAAAGTGCCTATTATAGCAGTGATTATATGCGTCCCACATTGTGATATCTCTATTTTCAGATCTTTCTCTTTAGACATCTCCATTTCTTTTTAAAAATACTTTATCGTCAGTTTGGGATTGATATTTCGAGTGGGAGGTACTTTCTTTCCTGTTCTCCTTTGCAACAATATCCGGTTGATTAGTCTTCATTTCACTGTCTTTGTGACTTGGCATATCTTAGAACAGTCGCTTTCCTTTATATCTATGACCCTTTCTGTCATACCTTATCTTTAAAAAAAGTTTTTCCCCGTCAGAAACAATGTGACTAATGAAGTCGGTGAGCTGGCAGATGCGTTAGCACACCGGGTGAAATGCTTACCGGTATTTCGTCTGTCTTTATGTTCTGAACTCAAATTTCACTGAGGTCGGCTTTGCCTTTCATCCTTTCGGAGTCGATAAATTATGCACTGGGGTCGATGTAATTGACTTAATTCCTTTGTCTAAACAAAACTGTCCGACGAACGGGAACGTGAAACTCTGAGTAACAGTTTTTGTGATATTTCTGCTGCTTTTTAATAAAGTATATTTATTTATTATGTAGCTATTATGTATGTATTATGTATGTATGTATGTATGTATGTATGTATGTATGTATGTATCTATCTATCTATCTATCTATCTATCTATCTATCTATCTATCTATCTATCTATCTATCTGTCTGTCTGTCTATCTATCTATCTATCTATCTATCTATCTATCTATCTATCTATCTATCTATCTAGCAAAAATTTAGATTCAGGCGAATATGATACTTAAGTTGAGGCACCAGAATTTAGTACGGTATTATCCATACAATTTGAAAGTAAGGTCATTAAAATCAAAATAAGCAACAAGGATATCCAGAGGTAATGCAGTACGATCGTTTCATGCAACTCCATTCAATTGAACAATGTAATCATTACATCAATTTAAAATGCAGAGCAATCCTCAGCTGCATAAAGACATAGAATATATATGTATATATATATATATATATATATATATATATACACACACATACACACACATACATATACATAAAGATATGTGTGTGTGTATAAATATATATGTGTATGGTTGGGATGAAGGCGCGTGGCCTACTGGTTTGGGTTCGGCTTACGATCATAATGTTGTGGCCTCAATTCTTGTACCAACAACACTATGTCTTGATCGGCGCAGTGGCGCGTTGTGACCTTGAGCAAGGTATTTCATTACACGTGGTGTCTCTCAACTCATCTGAAGTTTAGTACCAGTCGAGTGATTATGTACCTTGTATTGGCCGCTAGGTCAAAAGGTGGGAGAGTAAAAAAGGATGTGTGTGTCTGCTCGCGACTACACAGGCGCCGAAAATAATTAGCGAAAGCATGGTACATGATACCAAGCCATACTCGTTTGCAGGTGACAGCTGACTTTTGATGACATCTGTATGCGCGCACACACACACACACACGTGTGTGTGTGATGTAGACTGATGTAGAATAATGTAGCATTAAGTACCATTATAGTTAACTATATATTATATACACATACATAATACATACACACATACATACATACAAACATACGTGTATACATTCATACATACATGAATACACATGTGCATACATACATACATACATACATACATACATGCATACATGCATGCATGCATACATACATACATACATATAAATATACATACATACATATATACATACGTACGTATATCAATTCCACTCTTTCACTCGCGCGCACACACACATACAAATATATGTCAATGCGCGTTATTTTTGTGTGTGTGTGTGTGTGTGTGCGCGTTATTTTTGTGTGTGTGTGTGTGTGTGTGTCGTTAGAAATCTCTACTCCCAATTCCACGCAACTTAATCTGGCCACAAATAACAATTCGCCACCACACTCTACACACCTCGACCGCAATCTTGACGTTGATGTTGAGCACTTCTAAACATATTCCACAGAAACGTAAACAGATCGACAAACACACACACACATACATACATACATACATACATACATACATACATACATGTAAATGCAAAAACATCTAGATATTCATACTTACATACATATACATACATATCTACATACATACATATATATATATATATATATATATACATCATAAGAACACAAATACATATTCAAGAAGTAAAATAACAAATATCCGGTTATGAAATAAAGCATTTAGCACAAGGCAACCACATAGTACGTAAACACATGCACGCACGCG
>NC_068985.1:97924647-97925283 GCF_001194135.2 Octopus bimaculoides | reverse complement strand
ATATATATATATATATATATATATAAACACGCGCTTGTGCGCGGGCACACACACACACACATGCAAACATACAGCTGTGAAGACAGATATCTAGATATGTACGTACGTACGTCCATGAAGTCGACGTGGCAAAATTCCTCGAATCCCAACGTTCAAATTTTTTTAAGTGCCTAATAACCAGTGGAGCAATAAAAGTCCCATTTCTCTTTACTTCAAGAAACCTCTAAGTAGTTTTCTTGAAATCAAACACTTCCGTACACACACGAATAAGGATAGAGCTTCGTTTATTTTATTTCAGAAGATTTATGCAGAGCTGTCGGTTACATCATAGGACTTTATAGTGACATGTGAGTACATAACAAAAAAACGTATTACAATCTTTTGACCCCACTCTTGTGTGTGTGCGTGTATGTATGGTATGTGTGTGTGTGTGAGTGCTCGCGCGTGTGTGCTGTACATAGGCTCGGCTTACAATCACGTGGTTTCGCGTTCAGTACTACTGCATTGGATCTTGAACAAGTGACTTCTTACTATCGTCCTGAGCCGATTAATACCTTGTGAGTAAATCTGGTAGACAGAAGCCGCGTTTGGAAATCCGTTGTGTGTATGTATATATATATATATACATATATATAT
>NC_068985.1:97922005-97924351 GCF_001194135.2 Octopus bimaculoides | reverse complement strand
ATTATATCCGCCTATGGATATAATAATAGATTACTTTATTTTTTCTGTCTCCGATGAAGGGAAGTACTGGATCTTCCCAGAAACAGCTGTAAGACTCTATCTATAATATTCTTCAACCTTACCTTTGCTCTCTTTATCCTTCTGTTTTTATATATTTACATATACACACGCTAATACACGACTTATAATACCCAATCCTGTTCATACAACGACTGGGGCAAACTAATCGGTATACAGCACTTACTCGGTATTACCTGTATCCTCCGGGGTTTGGTTAAATCCAATACCCTCCTCAACCTTATATATATATATATATATATATATGTATATGTATAATTGCATGTGCCTATATGCGTATGTGCGCGCGTGAGTGTGTAAGTGTGTCTGCTTGTATTTGTTCTCCACTACTACATGACAACCGGTGTTGGTTTATTTACGTATCCGTGACTGAGTGGTTCTACAAAAGAAGGCCAATAGAATAGAATAAACTGCCCAAACCACTGTCTAAAACGGCTGCAATCCAATGATTGAAGCTAGTGAAAGCTAAAGGTACATACATCCATATTTGCGTAAATGTATATGCGAATGTACGTATGCATGCATGCATACATGTATGTATGTATGTATGTATGTATGTATGTGTGTGTGTATGTATGTATGCATGCATGTATGCATGTATGTTTGTGTTCATCGGAAGTTGCAGGAAAAGTTGGTAATGACGCAAGGAACAGATGATGAAATTTTGGTAGAGATCCGGGAATTTTTATGGATTCTTGAAGGATTTTTCATTTGTTATATTTACTTTACATGAAGTATTACAATTTTACATTCTTTGATTATCTCCCTTGAAAACGTTCATCGTTTCAATTTAACCTATAGTGGCGTTGCTGTTTCCAAAGTTTATTTTCGTTTCTCTATTAGTAATTTTACTCGTGTTGCGTGTGTGTCACTCAAGTTTTAGGTGATTGTTGTTTCTTTTTAGTTGTATGGTGAAACTAGCTTGCTGTCGTCATTGATGTAATATAACTGCTTCAGATGATTCTTGTTTTTAAAGGTTTTTTTTAAAAATCAAATGGGTGTGTTATTTTTTTTTTAACCCCGCCAAGGAGGTTATGTTTTTGCCGGCGTCCGTTTGGAAAATTGGGCGATTTTCAGCATGCGTGGAATAGGTGGAAATGAGGTGCTTCGGCGGAGGTCTGCGCTCTCCGTATGCTTTTCTAGTTTATAGATAGTTCGTAGTTCAAGAAGTGAGAGAGAAGAGAATAAAGAAGAAAGTGAGTGAAAGTCCTACATATGGATTGATTACTTGAAAAAGTTCATGAAAAAGTTCATAAATGCAGTTACTATGATAGTCTTCACTACAAGCAACTTTCACAAGCCGTTTTTGGTTATCATTCATTCTGGACGAAGATAATATAATTCATCTGCGATTCTACCGTTGTTTATCCTAAGTTATTTGTTAGTAGAGATAATTTCTACGAATACACAGGGCCTGGGTTATCACCATCAGTTTGTATAGATATAAAATTTGAATTCACAGCCAGATGTTGAACACGTGGAGTCCAGACGGCAGCTATCGTAAGGAAGGTAATCACGACTAGATAAATCTTAAATCATGACTGTTGAGAAGTTTAGGCTTGATATATATTTATTTTTTATATATTACAAAGAGCCTAGATATTTTTTTTAGCCATTGGCAACTGTGCGTTGTTCTGTTTCATCCTTGTTTGGAATCGTCAGAATGACATAGGCCTAGGCAAATATATTACTCCCGCCATAATTCAAGACATATTCTACCCGACTCGTTAATGATTCTGCCAATTCGCCTCACACACACACACACACATATATATATATATAGACATGAGTCGCCTATATTGCTAAGAACAATTTTTGTTGTTGGCACTCCGTCGCTTACGACGTCGAGGGATCCAGTTGATCCGATCAACGGAACAGCCTACTCGTGAAATTAACGTGCAAGTGACTGAGCACTCCACAGACACGTGTACCCTTAACGTAGTTCTCGGGGATATTCAGCGTGACACAGTGTGACAAAGCTGACCCCTTGAATTACAGGCACAACAGAAACAGGAAGTAAGAGTGAGAGAAAGTTGTGGTGAAAGAGTACAGCAGGGTTCACCACCATCCCTTGCCGGAGCTTCGTGGAACTTTAGGTGTTTTCGCTCAATAAATACTCACAACACCCGGTCTGGGAATCGAAACCGCGATCCTACGACCGCGAGTCCGCTGCCCTAACCACTGGACAATTGTGCCTCCACGCTAAGAACAATAGAAGACGTAGAACCAATGCTAACTCTCTGATCAGCAACATGCCAACGACTACAT
>NC_068985.1:97915793-97918225 GCF_001194135.2 Octopus bimaculoides | reverse complement strand
ACACACACACACACACACACACACACACACACACACACACACACACACACACATATCAAGCATGGATAGTTATCGTACTGCAGACTTATACTGACCTTGCAGATGAATCATTTTCATTGAAGCATTGATGAGCGAATGAGAAGAAGGGTTTTATTTTTTTTAATATTTAAAAAATATATATATACATATATACGTTTTTCTCATTCCATAAGAGAAAGTGAAATCATTTAGTTAATAAACAACGTTTCCGGGGCCGGTGAAATAAGTATCTTGGCCATTGACACCTTGTAGCAATGACAGTATGGAGACTAGTAGCCAGTCGTTTGTTTAATAATTCACCAACTGCAGTACATAATCCAATATTTCCTACAGAGTTCGTCGTCGACGTAAGTCGATTTGGTCGTAAGTCGGCCTATAGGCCTACATAGCTTTGTTTCTATATTTTTACATACTTAAGGTACATTCTCAGGTAAAAGTCACACACAGCATTCTGTATTATACTACAACAGTGTTATTTGCTCGGAGTCCCAAGCAGTCGTCTAATAAAGAAATACGAGGTTGCCTCGATATTTCCGCGATAGGATAGTCATCCAACACTTGGAATAATCACAGGGGCGATCGAAAACCAAACCTAGGGTAAGCGTTTGTTAGCTGACGTCATCTGTAGACCTGGTTAATTTCTAAGAAATTAAACCCATTAGATTTCAACTGGACTGTTTGTTATTGCTGCCGGGAGCTGGCGCGCCAATCGTCGTAAAGTCGATTAGTCGTAAGTCGGATAGGCCGCATGTCGACGACGACCTGTATATTGTTTATTACGTTTTATGATACCGCCGTTTTGTCTACATGACCCTTCAGCAATTTTAGATTGCTTTCTAATTTTGGCAGAGTGTGTCACTTTGACACCAAACAAATCTCATTACATTCCAACTTACACCTCTTACTTGACGGAGGGGGGGGGAGAAAAATAACAGAGCAAAAATATCCAACAATGACGTATGTAAACAATAATATGATCCAGATGAATGAAACTTTTGACAAAGAAAAAAAAATAAATAGCTCTGTTTTGACTTGCCAGCAATTTTGTTGTTGTCGTTGTTGTTGTTGTTGTTGTTGTTGTTGTTTTTGTTTTTGTTTTTGTTGTTGTTGTTGTTGTTGCTGATCAGGTTTGATGTTTTATTTTTATAATTTTAGCCAAAAGGAAGGGAAAATGTTTAAGACTTGCTCAGGTTTCTCAGCTTGGAGTCACTGATATAGTCGGAATGTGTTGATTTGGCGCAGCTGTTCGGACGCTGATGATTCGGCGTGGATGACTGGACATTCAGCTTTTATTGTTGTAAGGATAGATGGATAAAGATTACGAAGTTGGTGCTCGGAGGTGAAAGTTTTATTGGCCAATCAGTCGGATGGTCTTGTTTTAGATGCAGTGTATAACATTTATGAATATGGTGCCAGATATGGGATGAGTATGGTGCAGAACTGCGCCAAATGTGGGAACACTATAGCCAAATAGAAAATATATATTTTTTGCCTATTTTTAATAAGAGAATTTGATAAGATAAAGAACCAGTCAAGTACTGCAATCAATTAAATATTCCCAAATATGGATTAATATTAGAAGACTTAGTTGTTTGATCGTACCTTAGGGACTCGAAAGGGGATAATTAATAAGGCTCTTGCTGGTGTCGTTGTTTAACCTGAGATCAGCCCTGATCGAACAGACTTTGTTTCATAGGCATTCTTTACGCGACCATCCCATCTTATTTTTTGTATGTTGATATCGCAGGATCGTATTATCCACTTTTTTTTTTTTTGATAAGGGTGATTTGAGGAATATTTGACTGCTATCCGAAGCAAGTCGTACAACCACGTAAAAGCTCATTCGTTGGCTCGGAAACCTACTGTAATTGATGCAGGTTAAAATTGAAAATAAAACCTATATAATGTTGTGATGTTCCGAATTAAGTAAAAAAAAAAATTACCCGTGAATTGAAATTTCTCTTTTATATGGAGAGAAAAAAAAACAGTGACAGTTGTTAGAAACCCAAACTGAAAAAATAAAAAAGGGATATAATTTCAAGAAATTAGTATTTAGTTTCACTGAAAATTCTCTTCATTCTACAAATATCAGGCAACTTTCAAATTTATTTAAAACGTTTTTTATACACCATTCCGAAACATCCACATTGTAACACAATCAAATCCTCAAAATTCATGACATAAGATCAGTTGATTTATTTCCCTCAGTTCATTTGCTTTATAATATCAACGACTTCTCACGCCGAGCGAAATGCTTAGCGGTATTTCGTCTGTCTTTACGGTCTGAGTTCAAATTCCGCCGAGGTTGACTTGCCTTTCATCCTTTCGGGGTCGATAATTTAAGTACCAGATGCGTAGTACGGGAATCGGTCTAGTCGACAGGCTCCCCCCCC
>NC_068985.1:97915110-97915783 GCF_001194135.2 Octopus bimaculoides | reverse complement strand
GGCAGAAACGTTAGCACTCTGGACGAAATGCTTCGCGGTATTTCGTTTGTCTTTACGTTCTGAGTTCAAATTCCCCTGTCGTGAGATGGAAGCATGAAAACATTGATCAATCGTAAACTGGCACTTATTTCATCAACCTCGAAAGGAAAAGTCGATCGCAGTGGAATTTGAACTCAGAACGTAGCGGCAGACGAAATACCACTAAGCCTTTCGCCCGGCGTGCTAACGATTCTACCAGCTCGCCGCCTTAATTATGTTATCAATAATGAGAGAGAAATATTATCGTGATTAAATATATCAATGAAGACTAAGGAAGCATTTGTTTCTTCCGCCATCTTGAAATGCTGAAGGACGTTGTTTCCACCTTAATTTTTATTAAGGTAAAAATAGTCAAATGGCCACGATTTGAACGCTTGTGAGTATAGAACTACTCGGTAAAGGATAATCTAGACAATCTAAAGCAACAACGACGACAACAACGACGACAACAGCAACAACAACAACAACAACAGCAGCAGCAGCAGCAACAGTAACAATACAAGAAGCAACGAGAGAAGAATGCGTTACTGGAGAAAAAAAACTTACTCAAAAGACATTACACATTATCATCGTCGTTAATATCACCGCCATTGCTGCTAACCCTCCACCACCATCTCCATCATCATAACCCCCC
>NC_068985.1:97907080-97914039 GCF_001194135.2 Octopus bimaculoides | reverse complement strand
TATATATATATATATATATATATATATTACTATGATTGACCGTTGACTGAACACTATTCAATTTTTTTTCTCCGTGTTTTTCTCCTTGTCTCCGTATTCTTTTTGTTGAAGAGCGTAGCTCGAAACGTTAAAGACTTTCCGTATTCCCGAGCGTCATACTAATACATCCTTTTGTTGTTTACACCACCTGTCTGTCTGTCTTATGTCTGTATGTATGTCTGTATGCATGCCTGTATGTATGTATGTATGTATGTATGTATGTAGGTATGTAGGTATGTCTACTTCTCGCTCTCTAAATCCATATTTACTGCAACATTGATTTCTCGCGAAAGTCTTCTCAGTGCACCCCAGTATGTTAATGGAACATTGCTGAGACGTGGTGAAGTTTAAGTATCTTGGGACCGTATTCGAGAGTGAAGGAAAGCAGGTGGCTGAACTGAATGCAAGAATTGCAGGTGCTAGCACAGTAATGTGCCAACTTCAGCATTTGGTACCCAGAACAAGAGACGTTGGTAAAAAGCCAAACTTGCAATCCGTAATTCATTTTTTTTTTGTTTCTTATTTTGCCAATTTTCACCTATGGCCGTGAATATAAGTTAAAGATCGAATGACTATCATCGCGATTATAAGCAATCGATACGAGGTTTCTCGAAGGATCTCTGGAATAACGTTAGATGCGTAGCTCGGAGAACAGGGTGTCCCTCCAGGTCGAGCCATGTTAGTTTAAAATGTTTCAGGAAGGATTCTTCAAGCCGAGCTAACCGGAAAGAGACCTAGAGGCAGACCAAGAACGAGCTAGTTAGATAATATCCGTGGAATCTGTTAATCACACTTGAGAATCCACCCAGAAAGTCTAATAACGGTTGCTTAATATATGACCCTTTATTATTAGCGCTAGATTAACCATTAAGCAGATTGAGCACGTTTTAAGGCATCAAGGGAAGCGGGGCACCACAGAAATGGTAAATAGTTTACAACACAAAAGAAATCACTTTAAATTTGCTAAAATAATATTCGAAGTGGTTTATATGATCGGAAATATATTTTCGAAATGTTTATGGTGTCGTAGCGAGGACTTTGCAATTTATAAAAAAAAAAGTAGGAGAAAACTTTTCGAATATAAATAAAGTAGAAATATACGAAAATAAACATAACTTTGCATCTTATCATTAGTGTGTTTCATTTGGTCTGTTTAGATGACATGAATTGAATGGAAGATATTGTCTGGTATCCGTTGGTTTATAGTAAACGTTTATCTCTATTTGGCTGTTGACTTTATTACATGTCTGAAAATGGGAGTTGGTTATGTTATATTCCTCAGTGAATTGTTTATTTTTATTAATCCCTTTGAGGAATGTTTCAAAACTTATTTCAATTTCTCTATGCTGACTTTCCATACAATGAAGCAATCGCCGAGGAAACTTTTTCAGCTTTCATTTGTTTTTGTATATATTATATTTTGTATATATTACAGTTCAAATTCCGCCGAGGTCGACTTTGCCTTTCATCCTTTCGAGGTCGATAAATTAAGTACCAGTTGCGTACTGGGGTCGATCTAATCGACTGGCCCCCTTCCCCAAAATTTCGGATCTTGTGCCTATAGTAGAAAAGACTAATCAAGATCCTTAGAGCTCATCTCTTCAAACAACTATATATTACGCATGCGTGTTATCGCCAGTGCACCTTTTGTCTTTCTGCTTCGATAACGAAATCGATTTCTGATTTGTATGTGATAAGCATCGATAAACTTTTCGCAAAATCAAATTTTTGAAGAAAGGAATGTTTGATAAGTGAAAATCATCGTTTCAAATCTGAAACCACTTTAACGTTCCAATACCGAAAGTGTAAGCCTTTCGTAAACATCCTATCTTCTTTGTATAGTTACATCGTTCGTGTCACTATTGTTTTGAAGATAGTATGGTATAATATGAGAGAGATTTAGCTGCTATTACCATCAAGTCGACGGGTCACACACAACAGTGAGTACGACATTTTATTTTTAATATCTTAAACAGTTTTTCTGTTAGAGTGTCACTTTTTCTTTTGGAGTGTCACTTTTTATGCAGACGTATTTTACTTTTTATGTAAATCCTCATAAAAAAGCGACCTAATCTTAAATACATTTACAAAGTAGAAGTTTAATAAAACTTGAAATTTCATAATGTACCATAAAACTAGGATAATAAAATTATATTTAAGATGTTACGTTTACTTTAATGGCATTTTGTTGCTTTATGGCAGGGATGTCAAACTCAATCGCACAGGGGGCCAAAACTCAAAGCACACTTTAGGTCGCGGGCCGAACAGGATAAACATTTATTGAACAGATTAAAAACTTTTTGAACATGAACATGTTTTGGGAGAGATGGTATATAATTTTACTCCATAAATAAATTAACTTTAACTTAAATTACTTAAAATATTTTGCTCTGCATAAAAATATCTCCTGTCAAAATTATAAAGATTTAAAATAAGAACCTGTTGCAAAAGAAAAAATATAAATAAAAATGTGGTGTTTAGTGAAAATTAAAATAATAAATCAAAACTTTTAATTTTCTTTATGTAATTTTGTCCGAGCTACATACTTGGCATCTTTTCTTGGCAACGAATTCATTGACGTTTGGGGCAAGGTTCTGTGTTGTTGAGACTATCAGGATGGATTGCAGGTTTTCGTCTCCTCTGCCCCAATAAATCTTACTTTAGTAGCAGCTTCACTTTGTGATTTTGCTTTGGTTAAAAAGTCTGTTGTAATGTGAGATTCTTCTTCAACTCGTCTACCTTTCGTTGCTTCTGCTCATCAGGGAGGTATTTATACTTGTCCTGATGTTTTGTCTCGTAGTGGCGTTTGAGATTATACTCTTTAAGTACAGCAACATTAGCACCACAATTACGACACACGGGTTTGCCACCAATGTCAGCAAACATGTACTCGGTTTTCAACTGGATTTGAAAGGCTTTGTTTTTACTCTTGGCCATTCATATAGATAGCTGCTACTATTGAATGACGTCACGTGAAAATGATCGCCCGAAAGAGAAAGAGCGGTAAGGCGGCTGTTGCGGTGCATTATGGGATTAGTAGACTTTGCTTCATCAGCGCTGGCGTTTCCCAGTATGCTTTGTTGAAGTTACAATTAAGACATATGATTGTGTTATCATGCATCTTCAATGTGTTTCTTTTTTTTTTTGTACAGACAGGGTGTAATAGTTACCGTGGTGTTGTATCTAGTCATGTATTAAATTATTTCTACTTTTGGTGACACCCTTAGTAAGAAAGGTAGTGTAGTCGGCGCTATATATAATGTAAAGGCCTGCTTTAGCCACACACTATGTATGTGTAGTTGTAACAGAAAGGCATGGGTGTTACTGAGGGCAGCAAAGTACTCTATTTGCTGATGCCACCATTTGGACCAATTTCATGCTGATATCAAAATGGTCCCACGGCCCGGATGAAATTGTTGCACAGGCGAGAAGTAGACCGCGAGCCTGGAGTTTGACATGTCTGCTTTATAGGAAGGATATGATGTAGACCTTTTAAAGTTAAACAACAACCGTTTTGCGATTTTGCTTATTTCCATATTATTTAATGCTGAGAAAAATAATATTTCACATGAATGCGTTGGTGAGACAAGTGGTTTAGAATGACATTTTATAAGAATTTTAAGTGCATCAGTATTTTCGGTAACTCAGTTCTACATTCTCAGAAGTCAACTGTTTGAAAGTTTAGTCAAAAATACTTGAGCATGTCTACGTTCAATTTCTTCTAAATGCAATGGATTCTGGCTTCTCAATAGCATTGGTAATGAATGGCGGCCGTCTGCTTTTCTAGATCTCTTAAGTCCAACTACTTAAACGCATCAACTTTCAGATCCGTGCTTTATTAGGATATTTTATAAATAGTGTTGTTTTCTGTAACCCGCCGAATTGCACATATTTAGAGAAAAACTTTTCAGTTAGAATCGTTGGAATTTCTATAAAGTGTTTTGCGTATTATTCAAGATTCTTACATCTGATCTCTTCAAACAATGTCTTCGCCCGTGGGAAGTACTCGAAACTTTTAAATCACACTGAAATATGTGGAGCTCACTCTCAAAAACGCTAGATTAAGACAAATATCATGTTAATAGGATTCCCCAAACCTCGTTGTTTACAGTTAATTTCATTGCTGATAGAATGAATAATTTGTAAATCAAGTTTACAGTGTTAAACAAAATCATTTAGCTAAAGGCTGCCATGCTCAATGCTTTTCATGTGTAAAGTAAGATCCTTTCACTTAAGCACGCGACAAACGTACTTAACCACGACTCAACCACCATACATTACTGTACATTAATAAATCAATATAAACCGAATGTATTTCATTTAAATGTAAATTAAATAATCGTTTAAGCGAAGCTCTAGTGTTATCAAATTGACAATCTTGGTTACAATTCGCATCACATCATTGAAATCTGTAAAGCTCTCACAATTCTTCCTGATATACAATACAATGCGAAGAAACATTGCAATGGTCAATAGCTTCTGTAAATTGTTTTACAAAATCAATACTTCGGTCTACCAAACTGGGAGCACCATCAGTTGTGACCAAGGCTATTTTTTTTTTCAAATTTATTTGTGGTTCGCAAAACTTAACGCAGTCGTCTCTTTTCTCGATGTATTTTGATGCTATTTCAATCCCTTTGTGAAAATATCGCGTCCTTGGGTCTCATTGAGTTAATGTTATCAAATACAAAAGAATCACAAGTATTTTGGTATTTTGTATTTAAGTAGGTTAATAGTAATTCTTACTTATTGGTATCTCATTCACGTGCTTTCTAGTAACTCCTTTATTATGAGATATTTTGCAGTTACTAAATCGGAGTGTTTTGCTAAGGATTTAAATACATTTTCTGGCTGGGGAGGTTTCCGCTTCAGCTACAATGATATTCTTGGTGGTCTTTAACGGCTTTTATTAGTGGCAACCGTTGTTTGCTACCGAAAGGTTATTTTCAGTGATGGCCATCTTATTTTGTTTGCTTTTTTCCCCAAAAAAACTTCAGTTGACCTCGTATCAAAAGAATGTCTCCCAACTTTGCAGAATAACTCTCTTCTGATCAAACACGATAATTCTGTAAACTGTTAGTTCTTTAAGCATGAAGAGCGAGCTATATCTATGAAGAAACCCGCCAAATTTTCTGTTAACTTTGCAAACAACTTTATGCTGTAAATAATATCTAATACCCCTCCAAAAATATCTTTCTCCTCTACATAATATGTAATACTCCTCCCAAAATATCCTTCTCCTCTACATCAGATTCATCACTGCGTACACATTCCGACACACAAATGCAAAGTACCCCTGGACACATCTAACAAACAAAAGGCACCGGTCCTGGAAGTTTCTGTCCATAACCTTCAAATAATGCACACCAAAGCTAACCTCTGTCACTGTCAAACACTTCAGTTTCTCGCTCCTCTTTCAACAGGGTCTATCCCGCTTTTTTTTTTTTTTTTGGTTTTTTTTTTATTTTTATAAATATTCTACACTGTGTTACGTTTAAATGAACGACAGCTCCTCTGAACTTGCCAATGGTTCTAGCACCCAGAGTAACAAAGCTAATAATTCTTTCTAATTTTGGTACAAGGGCCAGCAGTTTTGAGGGGAGCGGAGGTCAATTACGCCTACTCCAGTACTTGACAGGTACTTTATTTTATCGACTCCGAAGGTATGAATGTCAAAGTTGACTTCGGTAGCAATTGAACCCAGCACATGGACTTCTGGAAGAAATGTCGCTAAACATTTTGTCCCGCATCTAACGATTCTGCAAGCTTGCTGCTTTAATAATAATAATAATAACAATAATAATCCTTTCTATTATAGGCACAAGGATTGAAATTTGAGGGAGGGGGATAGTCGATTAGATCGACTCCAGTACTCAACTGGTACTTAATTTATCAACCCCGAAAGGATGAAAGGTAAAGTCGACCTCCGCGGAATTTGAACTCAAAACATAAAGACAGACAAAATATAGCTAGGCATTTCGCCGGGCGTGCTAACGACTCTGCCAGCTCGCCGATTTAATAATGATAATAATAATAATGATATTAGTTTCAAATTTTGGCACAAGGTCAGCAATTTCGGGGAAAGGGATAAGTCGATTACATCGACCCTATTGATCAACTGGTTATTTATCAACTTCGAAAGGATGAAAAGCAAAGTCGACCTCGGCAGAATTTGAACTCATAACGTTCCCGAAAGTTTAAAAGACAAAAGTCAATGACTTTTTTTTCTGATGACAGGATTTAGCCTCGAGTCAGCCCTTACCAAGCCAGCTTATGATTAAAGGTAGTCCAGACCTGTTTATACATTGCTTAAGGCGGCGAGCTGGCAGAAACGTTGGCACGCCGGACGAAATGCTTAGCGTTATTTCGTCTGTGATTATATTCCGAGTTCAAATTCCGCCGAGGTCGAATTTGCCTTTCATCCTTTCGGGGTCGATAAATTAAGTACCAGTTGCGTACTGGGGTCGATCTAATCGACTGGCCCCCTCTCCAAAAATTTCAAGCCTTGTGCCTAGAGTAGAAAAGATAATACATTGCTTTTCATTTTTCTCTCATTTCAGGGGCAGGCGTGGCCGAAGGAAGCTTCTTACCTTCCTTCCCAATCACATGGTTCTGGGTCCAGTCCTAGTGCATGGCACCTTTGGTAAGTGTCGTCTGTTATAACCTCCACGGGTCAACCAAAGCCTTGTGAATGGATTTGGTGGACGGAAACTGAAAGAAAGCTGTCGTAAATACGTATATATCTGTATGTGTGTCTGTGTTTGTTCTCCACCCACCGATAGATAAAAAGGTAGGTAGGTAGATACACAGATAGATAGATAGAGAGAGAGGGAGAGAAAGAGAGAGAGAGAGAGAGAGCTAGATAGATAAAAAGGTAGGTAGATAGATAGATAGATAGATAGATAGATAGGGAGGGAAGG
>NC_068985.1:97904672-97907053 GCF_001194135.2 Octopus bimaculoides | reverse complement strand
AAAAAGAAATATAAATGGAAAGAAAGAAAGAAAGGAAGGAAGAGTGGCAGATGTGGTTAGAAAATCGAGAAGTGTGGCATCTCAAGACTTTTAGAATTATTTATTGTCTTCTAACTTTCATAACACTTTCGTACAATATTGCAATTTGTTAAAAAAAAAAAAAGGAAAAAGATTAAAAAAAACTTTAATGCCACTATACCAGGGTATTTATGCCCTTTCAATGAAGAAACTTCACTTTTGTCATGAGAAAAAATGCTACAGAAGATAGCCACAAATTCACAGTTTGGGACTATCTGGTCGAATATATTCTAATTGTTTATATTTCGTTTTTGTATTGGGTTTGCAAGATTCTTGATGCGAACTCGTGTTTTGAAACATATTTTGTTGTATTCTGAGAGGGTCGTTATGCCAATAATAAACACAGGCAGTGGTTACATTTCACTTCGTTTATTATTATTAGTCAACTGGTTAGTTATTTAATCAATTAAGCACTCAACTGTCTGATTATTCGTTCTATCGAGCAATCAGCTAGGTTCGTCAGTCATTTAATCGTCATTCACGACCTCTTCAATGATATATCCTCTCTATTCCTTGTCTGCTTCAGATCAGTTTGTCTGATCGATTTATTGATTGACCAAACGACGAATTAAAGATTCGATTAGTTAATTAGTTAAATAGTTAACCAACTGACTACTTTTTATTATAGGCACAATGTATAAAATTTTAGCTAGTCGGTTTCATCGAACCCAGTGCTCAACTGGTACTTATTTCATCGACCCCGAAAGGTCGATGAAATAAGGGCAAAGTTGACCTCGGCGGAATTTGAACTCTGAACGTGAAGCCGAAAGAAAAGCCGTTATGCATCGTGTCTGGCATGTTAACGATTCTGCCGGATTCTGACTAATAACAATAGAAATGATAAAGCGGCAAGCTGGCAGAATCGTTACCGCGCCGGAGAAAATGTTTAGCGACATTTCTTCCGAATTTACGTTCTGAGTTCAAATATCGCCAGGGTCATTCTTTTGCGGTGGAAAAAACAAATACCAGTTGATGTAATCGACTTACCTTCTACCCCCAAATTGCTGGCATTGTACCAAAATTTGAAACCAATAATAAAAGAAGTGAGATAGAATCAGTGTGTTTGTTTATTAGCATAATGACCCTCCCGAGATATGACCACAGTTTTTGCATTAGTCTCACAAAATTATATAAAATCATTAGATGAAAATGTTTTGTTGTACTTTTGGAGATACGTTTTGCCAATAAAAATATAAGCATTGGCTTCAGTTCACTTCTTCATAGCTAATTAGTCAAGTAATTATATAATGATTGATTTTTCTAAGTCTATCGTCACACATCTGTGGCTTTTCAAAGTTTTTCACCTCACAACTGATCTCTATTAAAATTTTCCAATGCATAATGGTGATCCTTTCAGTATCCTCTCCTCTACTTTCTGCAGAAAGGGGATACTCATAAGTCCCCTTATGAGCTGAGAAACTTTCATAAACCATACTAATTAAATCGTTACTATTAATTAATGATTACTGAACACTGAAGAAGTGATTTATAACCAGTGCGTGTGATTTTTATAAGAATAACCCTCTCGAAGAACAATCTATTACAATTAATATAATTGAAGACTGCATTGTATAAAATATGATATATATATATATATGTAAAAAAAATTCTGTTCATTTGTGTTTTATTTATATAGAAAGTATACTGAAGCAAGTGAAGATCCGAGGAAGAAAGATTTTAACCATTTTCAAAGATTCAACAAAGACTTGAATTTAGCACAGTTAGTATATATTATATCAACTCACACATTTATGCAAGCAGGCACATTCATTCTAATATATATATATATTTTATTACCACAGATGCTTACACAGACAAACAAACCACGACTACACACATACACACACATACACACACACGCACACACACACACACACACACAAACTCATGGGCATTTACTCGAAAACTCAAATATTCATTCAAACAATTATTTGCAAATTTGTACATTCCTTCAACAGAATTATAACATACGTATGGCTCTTGTGTTTGTGATTATAAATGCATATATATATATATATGCTTATATGTAAGTAAGTTTATATATATGTATGTATTTATACATAGACACTTTTGATATAAATATACATATGTACATATACATACATTTATATACATGTGTTTGTGTGTGTATACTATATCTGATTATATATATTTATACATGTTTTAATATATATACACACAAACTCACACACACATATATATTAATATTGCATAATTTATGTAGAAATATATGCATATATATGTGTACATATATATACGTATATACATATGAGCAGATATATATATATATATATATATATATA
>NC_068985.1:97901694-97904213 GCF_001194135.2 Octopus bimaculoides | reverse complement strand
TTTTTTTTTTTTTTTTTTTTCATGAGTATAAACCAAATCAAATGCTCTTTTGGCTTCCAGTCATTTGTAATTTATTCTTCAGCTTCGGGCAACTCTTGAGATTCGCCGCCGGAAATGTGACTGTCAGCGAGTTTATAGGTTAAAAAGAATCCTTTCCAGTTGACAGTGTCATCAGAGAAAAACCGGACTGTTAAGATGCGATTGGAAGACATTGTGGGCGGTGGTTTCTGCAAATAAGTAAATATAACAGGAATGTCAATTAATGTCAATGGCATCAGGATGTTTGGGGAATCATTCGAAGAGAAGGAAGAGTGGGGTGGCTGAGGGGCAAAGTGGAAGTTCGGGTAATGAGAATTGCAGAGGTTAATGGTATGTATAGCATCTAGACACAGAATATTTCTACATACATATACAGACGCACGAACACACAAACGTATGCATACATTACTTTCTTTTACATGTATTTACAATATTTGAGTGTGTGTGTTAAAACAGTAATATATATAGTCAAGAAATATCATAGATAAAAATGTTCGCATAAAAGGGTGATTTATGCACATACATTGCACATGTACGTGTGTATGTGAATGTTTGGTGATACAAACGAGAAAAATAGAACTCAATACGCTAAAGTAGAGCATATAATTTTGTAATTTAAATGTATATAATTTATTATTTAACCGAGTTTCTTGCGTTGCCCTTACCAATCTAGTTATAATAACTTCAAAGCACAGTTCTTGCGCTTTATACACACACACACACACACACACACACACACACACACACACACACACACACACACATATATATATATATATATATATATATACAAAATTGTTTCCATTGACCAAGCGTTCTCACTTTACGTTGCTGCAGCCTTCCCAACTGAAAACGACTACAAGCCTAACGCTGTCGACTAACGGTGTGGACTTTTCATCCTCTAACTATCGCATCTGAAAAGTTCCGTTTGGTCAAGAGAAGGAATGCTGAGAAAGTGTCCATGTCTGCTCCTGACTAAAGAGGCGTGTAAAAACATTGTCCTGCTACCAGGTCATATTCACTTGGGAAAGGCAGATATACGTACGTACGTATGTACGTACAGATATATACACACACACACACACACATATATATATATATATATATATAAATAGATAGATAGATAGATAGAGAGAGAGAGAGAGGGGGGGAGGTACAGCATGTGTGTACTGATGCACGTATACATAAATGATGCTATTTCCTCAGTCGTCATCGTTATTGCCTCACACTCAACTAGTTCTTCTATTTGTAGAACCACGTGGATACAGCTATCTTACTTCGTTTCCGCTTCCTCTTCCTTCCTTCCTCATCCTCTTCATCCGCTTTCTCATCCTCATTCTGATTTTAACATCTGCTTTCTATGATGACAGCGTTTGGAAGTGTTTGAAGTGCGACATACCATATTGACCGTTGTTCAAGACTTCCTGTCTGAGCTTCAGCGTCCTTAGATATGACATCAATAATATTTTCTTGTCTTATTCAGTTCCTTTCAACCAAGCGGACTCCACCTCCAACATATGGCGTCTTTCTTACACAGCACTCTTTGCCCTTTCACATAAGAAGCCTATGCCATCGCAGACATATCTCTAATACTCTTCAACTTATGCCTTTAATGCTCAACTACTCGTGTAACTCACATAAGCTCTATATTCATGGAACTGAATATCAAATACCCACGGCATCAAACCACATTTATTTCTCTTCAACCCATGCAGTTCTTTTCTCAGATTCTACTCCAGCTAGTTATTACCATATAACTTTTCTGTGAATTTCAGAAAGGGGAGAAACTCTTCGTTGTTAAAACTCATCAAAATTCTTTCGTTCTTATTCCCTTTCAGCATCATATTTTTACTATTATCTCATCAAACCTTAATTACATCTCTAACATATCAGAAAACTATTTACTAACTCTAATAAAACATATCGTGAGGTGCGTTTACAGAAATCTAACAAATGGTTTCTATACCAACTACAAAACTGGATATTACTATTTATGTACAGTTATCGTTAACGTGTTCAAATGTGTTCGGACATGATAAGGCCTTTCGCTGCAGAAATATTCCCTGGAGGAAGAATCTCCACCTAGATTTGTCCTAAAACACATTTTAGTTAGGGCTGTTAGTGACACAATTCAATCGTAAGATTAAATTCTGTTCGCTGTCACCCTACTTCGTCAGCTACGAAAACCAATTCAGACGCTCACAGGTCGCTCGATAAGAATAAAATTATTCGGATTATTCTTCTTTCTTGTTTTGTCAGTCTCATTGGACAACAAAGAATTAAAGTAAAAAAAAACCCAAAACTTCGAAGTAAAAATGGGGTAAAACTAGTGGCTTTGAATGTTGAAGATAAGACAGATACTCACACACACAATTACAAAAAAAAAGAACCCCAAAAAAAACCATCACCTCTTCGTACACAGAGGTACATGATAAAATGAAAAAACTAAAAATTAAACGATTCAAGAAATTTTGATGTAA
>NC_068985.1:97894357-97897666 GCF_001194135.2 Octopus bimaculoides | reverse complement strand
ATATATATATATATATATATATATATTTATATATATATATATATTTATATATATATATATATGTATGTATATATATATATATATATATATGTATGTATGTATGTATGTATGTATGTATGTATGTATGCTTATGTATATCGTGTAGTACGGTGTGTGCTTAGGGAAAAATTGAGAGAACCCAATGCTGAATAGAGAGTATGAAAACCATATTGATACTTACATCATTACCACAGTATGTTCCTATCAGGGCGCCATTGTCTGATTTGCCATCGTATAGTTTCACAAAATCATACCTGGCAGAAATAAATAAAATATTTGTTAATAATTTCTGACGAACATTTGTTCAATGTCAATGGAGTGTTTATAGGCAGGGAACAACAATATACTGCTTGTGTACTTTGGAATGTATGTATATTATTAAGTTTTATTTCTAGATTTCTTGTCAATGGAGAGAAAGCCAGTTTCTAACATCTATGGCTCCATCATTGGAATTTCAACACCATCAATGTTGTGTGTGTGTGTGTGTGTGTGTGTGTGTGTGTGTGTGCAAGTATTTGCAGTCAGTACACGAGAAAAGCTGTATGTTTTGTTTTATATATGTATACTCGTACATATAGTTGCACGTCTAGACGTTTGCATAAGTGTTTATATGCTAAACTTTGGGAAATTTTTACTTATTTTGACAATGCTATTGATCTGTATCTGTAGTCATCTAATTAGCTTATATGTGTATGTATGTATGTATGTATGTATGTATGTATGTATGTATGTATGTATGTATGTATGAATATCATTCAGTTTTATTTTAAGATTTCTTGCCAATAGAAAAAGAGTCGGCTTCTAAGCTACATCCAAGGTTCCTTCATTGGAATTTCAACATCAACAGGGTATGTATGCATGTATGTATGTATGTATGTATGTATGCATGTATGTATACGTGCAGATTTGTATGTTTTGTTTTACGTATGTCTTCTCATGCATACACTTGCATATCTAAACATGTACCTCTATACTTGAATGATAAACTGGAAAGTTTTTTTTTTACGTACGTGAATATGTATGCATGTATGTATGTATGTATGTATGTATGTATGTATGTATGTACGTAAGTAGGCAGGCAGGTAGGTAGGTAGGTAGGTAGGTAGGTAGGTAGGTAGGTAGGTATGTACTCCTGTGAGAATGGAGCTGATTTATAACAAAGATACAAAGTTTCATCGCTGGTCTGTAGATTTCAAAAACATATTCACATCGTGATTTTGAGAAAAGTCTTGCATATTTTTACTGTTCCGCTTATAGATTGTGTTTGTAGTGTGCAGGTTAGCTGATTGATTTTCTGAAAACCCCAGCTTTGCCAGATTGCCACTTAGTCATTTATATATTGGTATTATGTAGGTATGTTTGTAGTTACGTATTTATAGGTTTGCATGTGTGCATACATGTATGTATCTCTGTATTGTATGTATATATATGTATGTGTGAATGGATGCACGTATGTATACAGATGCACACAGGGTGTTCCAGAAATAACGCCCGATTTTAAAATTGGGCGTCACTTATTTGCTTTATATTTATTCAAATATAATTATTTTATAATTGCAGTTACTTTATTGCACTAATAAATTTACATTAAAACTCAAATTACGTTCCTCGGAGAGAGAGAGAGAGAGAAAGAGAGAAAGTGAGAGACAGACAGAGAAAGAGAGAAAAAGTTAGTTTAGAGCTACTTCTGAACTATACGATGAGTAACAGGTGCCAATGTTACTCGTTGCATATCAGTACATTGGCTGGAAGCGAGTATTAAATAACTAAAGTATTGTTATAGCGTGCAAGCACGTGTTCATGTGTACATGTGAGGTTATATTGTGAACGAATTTTATGTATTTAGTCCTGCTGTGTAACTCGACTCTATGGTTAAATAACAAGGTTCTATTATTTCACGTAGGTAGCTCTAAGTTTCTTCCTTTCTTCATAGACGGAGGCACCCTTGATGAATCAGCAATAAACCGTCGAAACTGGTCGAACTGTTCTCGGGTTAGTTCTGCAGAGTAACCACAGACTCTAGTTTATAGAACATGGTTGAATGTATGTTTTTTGTGTTTATGCTTTTGATATTATTCACAAGTTCTTCAAATGCATATGAAGTATCAGTACTTTAGTTATGTATAAGACATAGTAAGCTAACATTTGTGCTGATGAGGCCTATATAGTCAGAAATATGTGTCCATGCTGCCCTCTAATCGCGAGGAAATCAGGCATCCTTTTCATCCATGAAATGTCAATCTTGGAGAATTATTCATTTTTGAGTTTATCTATCCTTCTCATTTGCTGTTAGTTCCAAATGCAACAAAGAGATTAGTTGACACGCTCTGGAGGCGGAGATAATGTCAGTAAATAACTATTTATCTTGTAAGATATTTAATATACACTTATTCGTTTTTGTTGCTCAAATGCAGGCCATTTGGACACGGAGGTATTCCTCTAAGCCCATTTTGGCTTCATCTATCTATCTATCTATCTATTTATCTATCTATCTATCTACCTATCTCTCTGTCTGTCTGTCTGTCTATCTATCTATCTACCTTCCTACCTATCTATACATGTGTGCGTGTTTGAGTGTATGCAGAGAGAGAGAGAGAGAGAGAGAGAGAGAGAGAGAAATAGAAAGACATGGATGGATGGATGGATGGATGGATAGACGAATGGACAAACAGACAGACAGACAGATAGATAGATAGATAGATAGATAGATAGATAGATAGATAGATAGATAGATAGATAGATAGATAGATAGATAGATAGATAGATAGATAGATAGATAGATAGATAGATAGATAGATAGTATAGATAGATAGATAGATAGATAGATAGATAGTATAGATAGATAGTATAGATAGATAGATAGATAGATAGATAGATAGATAGATAGATAGATAGACAGAGCAGTCAGAGAGTAATAGAGAAATGTCAATATCTTATGGCCAACGGCTTCAAATTATATTAGAAACTTTTAAGACTGTCAAATATTTCTGTAGCACTCCACTGGAACTGTTGTTGCTGCTGTTGTTGTTGTTGTCACCGTTGATGTTAATATTGTTGTTATGGTTGTTGTAGACGTAGTTGTTGTTGTTGTTGCAATTAATCTATTTAGAAGCAACAGAAGTAATGTCTTCATCTGAAGATTCAAGATCAAAGTGTTCCGACAGTAAAAGTCAACAGCCGACATAGAGCTAGTACGTGCGTGCGCGTGTGTGCGTGTGTGTGTGTGTGTGTGTGTGTGTGTGTGTGTGTGTGTGTGTGTGTGTGTGTGTG
>NC_068985.1:97883146-97893359 GCF_001194135.2 Octopus bimaculoides | reverse complement strand
TGTGTGTGTGTGTGTGTGTGTGTGTGTGTGTGCAGCGCATGTATGTATACGAAAGTGTGTGTGCTTGTATATTCGACATTATATGCAATATTTCTGCTTAAACCAAGAACCATTGGTTGTTTCCATGGAAATGAAATTACTTACAAGCATTCTGTTTCGTTTTCAATTTCAAAGCTCTGGAATTCAACATAAATCTTTTTATCATTCTCTGCTTCAATCACCCATTCACAGTCAGCCGTGTTGTCATAGTTTTGGTCTCCATATTTGGCGTGGGAATAGATAAACATCGATTCTTGTTTTGCTACTAAATGACCGCCACACACTGCAATACCAAGAACAAAAAAAAAAAAAATCTTATTATTATAGAATTTTAGATGAAAAATATAGGCGGCTCTATCTACCCCAGATACAACGAAGAGGAATCACTAGCGTGGTCCCAAGTCAACGCAAGTAGAGAGAACGGTTTAGTCGATTATATTGACTTCGAAAGAATAAAAATCAAAGATGACTTCAGCAGGTTTCGAAGTCAGGAAGATAAGGATACGTATTATAATGTTATAATGTTAGGCAAAGTATTTTGTCTACCATTCTACTTAATCTGGCATCTACTGTCCTAAGTTTTGTGCCATAAATATATGTTACCGGAAGCTGATTTCAACAAGATACTCTGATGTCCGCCATGGAAAAAAGTTTGAAGTTATGACTGATATCAGTTGATTTGTCTGAATGTAGCACAAAGTTTGTGACATCATCAAGCTCAGGTCTCAATTAAGCACTTTTATTCGCACAAGTATAAATCTCATAAATCTATGCTAATTATCGTGAAAATCGTAAAGGACAAAGCAACTAAAGAAATTAACTTTCTGGTTTCTTAAGGGAGAAATTTAAAATATGTCACCTGTGCTGTGTACAGCGCTGAAGCCTTTTCTTTGGACGGAGGCATCGGAGTAAAAGATCATATGCATTGTATTGCCACTGGAGTAAATCGGATGAGGTATTTTGTTGCCACAGAAACGCCCCAAAGACTGGCTATTAATACTGTCACCATCAAAGATTTCAATGTGATCATAGGTACATTCTTGATGTGGCTCCAGCTCAAATTCTTCAAACTGCAATTTCACTCGGTGTCCATCAGTGACTGTGAATGTCCATACACAATTCTTGCGGCTAGGATAGAATTCTGGCCACTTGGGACTGATTATGGTTCCTGATGGGGCTTTTATTTCGTGTTTGCAGCCACCTGTGGAATAAAAAAAACAAGTAATATTACATATTTGGTTTAAATACCTGAATATCTGAGAACCTCATCGGTTTCAAAAGAAAACAAAATGTGTCAGTGGTATAATTTATAATGACTTTATAACATTTAATTTGCTTTTAAATATAATAAAGAAGCCATGGTTTGACCCTTGTCGAGTACTACGTACATATCTGGGAATAAATCACATTTTCAAAATGGAAAATTACACCAAACTAAACGAAGCAATGAAGTAAATATTGGTTTCAAATTTTGGCGCAAGGCCAGCAGGTTTGGGGAAGGGGGCCAAATCGATTACATCGACCCCAGTGTTCAACGGGTACTTATTTTATCGACCCCGAAAAGATAAACGACAACGGAGCAATTAGATCTCAGAACGTAAAGACGGACGAAATGCCGCCTTCAATGAAATAAATATTTATTTCTCTATTGCTCACAAGGGACTAAACATAAAGGGGACAAACAAGAACAAAGGGATTAAGTCGATGACATCGACCCCAGTGCGTAACTGGTACTTAATTTATCGACCCCGAAAGGATGAAAGGCAAAGTCGACCTCGGCGGAATTTGAACTCAGAACGTAACGGCAGACGAAATACCGCTAAGCATTTAGCCCGGTGTGCTAACGATTCTGCCAGCTCGCCGCCTTTCAATGAAATAAATATCATTAGCAAAAGGTTAACGGTTAAAACAACTGCAACATTTTACGAGTTTAATTTACACAGCTATATACGCACATTTTGCTTGTTTTTGTTTTGTCTTAAATACAGACACAGGCATGGCTTTGCAACCAAAAACGCATTCTTTTATTCTTTTATTCTTTTACTTGTTTCAGTCATTTGACTGCGGCCATGCTGGAGCACCGCCTTTAATCGAATCAAATCGACCCCAGGACTTATTCTTTGTAAGCCTAGTACTTATTCTATCAGTCTCTTTTTGCCGAACCGCTAGGTTACGGGGACCTAAACACACCAGCATCGGTTGTCAAGCGATGTTGGGGGGGGCAAACACAGATACACAACACACACACACACACACACACACACACACACACACACACACACACATATACGACGGGTTTCTTTCAATTTCCGTCTACCAAATCCACTCACAAGGCTTTGGTCGGACCGAGGCTATAGTAGAAGACACTTGCCCAAGGTGCCACGCAGTGGGACTGAACTCGGAACCATGTGGTTGGTAAGCAAGCTACTTCCCCCCCCACACACACACACATATATATATATATATATATATGCGTTTGTGCATAATGTTAAGTACAGCACCTTAAGTAAAGCCTGCTTTATTACTGTAGTGATTATGTGTGTGCGCATATGAGAGTATATGTATGTATGTATGTATGATGTGTGTGCTTGTGTTTGCGTGTGGATCGATACTTAGATAGATCTTTAATAAGAAGTATTACTGCTTATTGTATTGGTAGCGTCCCCTAGCATCCGATTCTTTTTTGCTTTATTCGTTGTTTTCAGGTTTATTGACTTTATGTTTTGCTTGGATCTGGTCGGATCTATTTACAGAAAGTAATAAATAAATAAATAAGTAAATAAATAAATAAATAAGTAAATAAATAAATAAATAAATAAATAAATAAAGATAATGTCTGAATGGCCCAAGTGATAAAAACTGAGTTAAATAAGGAATGCATGAAAGACTCACCTTCTTTACAGTCGTGTTTGTTTTCGTGCAACGTGAATCCATTTTGACAAGCACACTCATAGCTACCAATTGTGTTCTTGCAAATTTGCTGGCAGCCGCCATTTTTGACAGCACACTCGTCTTTATCTGTGCGGTCAATAAAAATAAATTTTGCTTTTAAATTTGCTATGTAGAAACACACACATGCACACACACACACACACACACACACACACACACACACACACACACACACACGTGTGTGTGTATATGAGTATATATGTGTCTGTGTGTGCATGTGAGTGTATTATGCATGTATGGACTTATGTACAAATCGATGAGATTAATTACTCAAAGATATTTTTTTCCCATCCCCTAAGAAACATAATAATTAAATTAACGTCACCATATTTAATGCAGTAAGCATTAAATCGCTAACAATCCACTTAGAAATACATATGCAGTGAGTGAAGAACAATATTAGATCAATAACTAATTGCTATTTTAATCATTCCGAAATGTACGGGAAACAATTCTGGACATGTTTTGGTATTATCAGGCTTCCTCAGCGACGCATAGACTCCATTTTTTTTTTACCGAATTATTGACGAAAAAAATGACTACACGTTGTTTTTTCCTCACTGCATAATTATTTCTATTCATAATTTAATGCATATAGTACTAACTTAGATACATACAGCTTAAGTAGAGGATTTTGGAAGAAGGGAAAATAATATAAATTTACCTGTAAAGAAAGTAGCGTTAAATCCTGTTTTTTGTACTGAGTTATCAGAAGTGAATTCAATACGAAGAATACTATCCGAAGATGTAATGGGCATTGGGAGGGTTGAACCACAAAATACGCCTATGGTTTTAGATGATTCACCATTTGATACCTTCAATGAGTCGTACTCACAGTCTTGCTGAAAAGAAAATTAAATAGATATAGCGATTGCAATTTTAAGATTTGATAAAGTAAACCAATATGTAAACCAGAGACTGCAAACTTTTGTCAATGATCCCCTTCATGGAATCGTGGATAATTTATCGACATTCACCATGTAAATAATTCATCTTCTTTTGCGTTGTAACCGCTTTTAGTGAGAAATATCTAAAGGAATTTGATGAAAATACGAGACAAAACCCAAAACGAATAATAAAAGTTAATATAGTCGGAATATTTAATGCGTTTGGTGAATTCTAATAATTGCATCGATGTTGGCAGGAAATTTGTGTAAATTAGGGTAAATTTTAAATTGTCAGACAACTGAAACTACTCTACTGTAAACGAGCAATAAATACACACTAGTTTTGAGCATTTCAGATGTCTTCATGAAGTGTGCGCTTGTTCTTAATGGTTCGACAATTGGCCCGTTACCATAGCATATTTTCTAGATGATATCTGCAATGGTATGTCGAATTTTCACATTCTATTATAGATGGTTCTCTTTAAATCGATTCTTATTCGTGTAAAATAATAATAATAATAATAATAATAATAATTTTTTTTTTCGCCCTTTTCAAGCCTAGCCAGGCTCATGGGCCCGGTTTCCCGGTTTCTATGGCGTATGTGTTCCCCCCAGCTGGACGGGACGCCAGTCCATCGCAGCGTTACTCAAGAAACGGGAAGAAAGAGTGAGAGAAAGTTGGGGGCCAAATTGTACAACAGGGTTGGCCACCATCCCCTGCCGGAGCTTCGTGGAGCTTTAGGTGTTTTCGCTCAATAAACACACACAACGCCCGGTCTGGGAATCGAAACCGCGATCCTCCGACCGCGAGTCCGCTGCTCTAACCACTGGGCCATTGCGCCTCCACAATAATAATAATAATAATAATAATAATAATAACAATAATAATAATAATAATAATTCGCTAATAATTCAGCACTCTCAATGTTCAAAATCGTTTAAGGTGTTTATCACATAGACACCCAGGAGTTAATACTGATAACTTTGCCGACCCCTGCTACAAAACCTTTGAGAAAAGTCTTACCTCAAAACAGCTGCAGTCCAATGACTGAAGACGGTAAAAAGTTAAAATAGTTAAAAATCATATATGATTACATGTTTTGTTTAGCATAAGAAAAATAACAAAGCGTCGCTGTGAGTTACTTACGTTGTTGCCTTCCAAATCAAAATATGAGAAGTTTAAAGTAATTCGATGTTGCTTTGGTGCCACAATTTGCCAAACACAATACTTGTTAGTGGGATAAAGATCAGGAAATGATGGACTTTGGAATGTACCATTCTCAACATTGATAAAGCCTCCACAAGCGTCTGAAAATATTTTAAGGAAAAAAAATAAAAGATATAAAATATTTCTTAGTGAAAAACATTATCCTGTTATTGGTGAAATTAATGGTACATTAGAAATGTGTGCAAGATTATAGATGTGTATGTATGTATGTATGTATGTATGCATGCGTGTGGGTCTGTATGTATGCAAATCTAAAACAAGTAAAATAATTAGTAACGGCTACGACTATAATATTTTTTACTTTTGAATAAACAGGTTTTAAAAAATTTTATTCAGATATTGCAAATCGTAGTATACCTTCATTTTTAATCTCTTATTAATAACTCTAATACTTCTTTGACATTTATTATAAATACAATTATTTTATTCATCACGTATAAATGTCATAATATATATCTTACCTTCACATTTCTTGCCGTCAGAGTGAAGTTCATAACCAATTTCACACTCACATCTATAAGAACCAAGCGTATTGACACATTTATGATCACAACCGTGATAGTCCGTCATACATTCATCATATTCTGCAAGAGAGAATTTACCTCCGGGTTAATAGGATTACAGGTGTGGAATATTCCACTGAAATTATTTGAAGGAATATCAAATCAAATAAATGATTAATTTATTTGATTAATTTGTTAATTTTCTTTACTTTTGCTACTGGTTTAAGTTATGGGACCGTAAACATGTTAGAATATCGTAAGTAAGAATTTAAGGGATTACATCACTTCTAGTATTTTGTTTGGTATTCATTTTACTGATGTAGGTAAGCCAATGTCGAAAAACGCCAATGGGACACGAACCCACATCCTTTGTGAACATGACAGATGCATTGATTATTTTACCAAAGCAACATTTCAAATTTTCTCCGTGCATTTTCGAAGCTGTGTCTTTTAGAGAAAGAATCGTGTATCGTTTACATCATTTTAGAAAGTTCGAGCGATATAAAACAAATCGCTTTTAATTGTGAAATGTGAACAACCTTCCACTTTTTTCCATCCAAGGGGCTTTTAATCCAATATTCTACATATTATTATTATATTTTTATTTGTTTCAATTATTATTATTATGGCTGGGTTCCAACCCTGGCCGCAGCAATAAAGTCTACCCTCCACACTTCTCGGTCCATTATCACTGTCTGGAGGTCCTAGATACATGTTTGCTTCAAATTTCACTGTTAAAATAGACATATTACACAGTGTAGCTTCGATATAAGAGATTTGAAATTTTTTCAATCAATAAAAAAAAGCTATGGTTACGGTCGGAATATTTTTGACCAGTGAAAAATAGGGCTGCAATGAGGTTAAGCCGTTGTTTCTCAAAAGAGAGCAAGAATTTCTCCCCACTCTAAAGTGGGCCCGTGTGGACTGAAAAGGGAACAGACAAATTCACATAAGAATTACATCGATACTAAATCTTTTTTGTGTTTCATCAATAAAGTGCCAAAGGGGAAAAATTTCCCTAATTCATGTAAATGTATATAAATATACACACAATTTCCTTTTGAGAGGATCAGGCATTTGTCAGGGAGAGAACCACGGTAGTATGAAATGACAACAACGCTACTAACAATAAACAAACTCTTTGAAACAATGCTAGTTTTGATAATGTATAAGATATTTACCTCTAGTGAATGTAGCAGAAAAACCAGCTTTCTGTACTGATCCATCAGAGAAAAACTTAACATACAGCTGATTGCTTGAGGATTTGATCTCCTCTGGCATTTTATAACCACAGAATTTTCCCAAGAACGGGGAGGATTCGTCGGGTCCGTCAAGGATTTCAATATAATCATATACACAGTTGTCATGATTTTCAATCTATAACAAAGAAACGTAATGCTTAAACATTGCATGATGTGACATTAATAGGTGTATGTACGGTCAGATGCACACGTATACACACATATAGACACAAGCACACACACAGCACAAACGTGCGGATATTCATATATATACGTAAATATATTTGCAAAGTTACGCAAATGAGTGTGCATGCATGCATATCTGCATATCTGCAAATATAGTCACTAAGACACAATATATAAGTAATGCATAAACATATGCACGCAAATATATTCACACTTACACAACCATATACATGCGAACTTGCATGCACACGAATACTTTCACATGCATCTCTCTCTCTCTCTCTCTCTCACACACACACACACACACACACACACACACACACACACACACACGTGCAAATACATTCATACACATACGCACTTGCATGCACTCAAATTCGGCAAACACGTGGTACATTTACACAAGATACATTTACACAACTCAAGCCAGCATGGAACATGGACGTTCAGTGATGATGATGATGATGATGATGATGATGATGATGATGATAATGATGATGATGATGACGACGATGACGATGACACACCAACACACACAAGCGTACACAGTACTTGAAATTTATGGGGTTTCCAGATGTGAGTCGTAAAACCAGTACAATGATATAATTGGAAGTATATGTTTAACAGAAATATTTGTTTCTCGCAGTCTGTAAACATTATTAATTAGGTCTAAATTATTAATGAGGAGTTATGAAAGATCATGCCTTTTTCAAGGATGCTACGCAAAAATTTATCTCGATCTTCTATTTCAATCACAGCTGCTATATCGTAAAAACAAATATATATATATATATATATTTAATGTTTCAACCAGATTATATTTAGTTAGATTAACTCAGTAGTTTTTAAGTAGGGCGGCGCACTCGATTTGGAACGTTGTTTGGTACTGTGAGGGCGTTGTGTGCTCCATTGGGGGGGAATTGTGCACTCCAGTGGGGGTGTTGCGCGTTCATAGAAGAGCAGCAAGTGTCAAGAGTATTAGTTATTTCACAGAAATTAGATGTTTAAGCCAGGTACAATACAAATATTTTTCTAGAATTTCATTGATAAGTTTAAGATATTAATGGATGGGACATGACGTAATCAGCGAGCAGAAACATGATTGATGGTGTGCCAAGGCCTAGTATATTCTTTGCTAAGTAGCTTCTCTTTCTCTTTAGTAATTTCCATAAAAAAATTAACATATGGGGTATTAAAGCATATAAACGTGAAAGGAGGTACACTTTGAAAGGATACTATGAGAAGTTATACGTTATAGACGACTCTGCAAATTCTTTTTCTGTCTGATTAAAATAATCCACGTTGATTTTTTTTTTTTTTTTTTTTTGCGAAACATAAAGGGAGCGTTTGTAAAATACCATTCCATTGGGAATTTAGAGATCGATAAAATAAGTACCGGACTGAAATAAATGTTGTGATCGATAAGATTAACTAAAACCCTCGATGGCGGCGACCCGGCATGATCGCTCGTTCAGATAGTGGAAGTAGCAAAAAGATATCGTAGTATATATTTGAAATAGTTAAGTTTACAATACTAGATTCATGGTTGAGACAGATGTATGTGATATATCTACACCCACCTCGATTATACATACCAATAAACATGTTTATGTTTGTAAAATACCATTCCGAAAAAGACGATCCTGATCTACGAAAGGTTGAGAACCACTGGACTAATTTATGAACCCTTTTGTTCCCAACATTTCAAGAGAACACTCTTGGTTCTGTCATAAATTTTTTTCTATTTTAAAGCGTTTTAAATTAAAACGTTCTTTCAAAATTTCTTGTTAATTTATTTTCCAAACACCTGCTTAATAATGATAAAGTTATTTTACTAATTAGTTTCAAAATTAATTAACAAAAAGGCAATGTTACCATATTTCCATAGATACATGGTAATAAAAAAAGTTAAAACAAGAACTAAAGTTATTGATGTATTTCCATAAATGCTTCAATAACACACTTTTGTCAGGCAAAACGTAATAAAGATCTTGTTTTCATTTTGATAAAGTACGGAAGCATAATTAACTAACGTTATGTTTTCATTTCATACGTGTTAAATGTTACCTTTGTCGTTGGTTTAACATAGACATGTTTATTGGTATGTATAATTGAGGTGGGTGTAGATATGCCACATACATCTGTCTCAATTATGAATCTAATATTATTTCATATGTATAGTTCGATATCTTTCTGCTAGCTTCACTAACCGAACGAGCGATCATGCCGCGTCACCGCCATCTTATGGATCACATTTATTTCAGTCCAGTACTTATTTTATCGATCTCTAAATTCCCATTGGTTTGAAGAGATGCAACTCGACGGATCATTTTACATCGATGTACGTGTGCACACAAACACATACACACAATCAATCAATTGAACAAACAAACACACATATACACACACATAATATACAATAATACGGGATGCCAACTTCAAATGCTTGAAAGGTAAGACCGACTAGATTTGCACGAACTCACATATATTAAGGCTAACACACGCAGGTATGATATAAGTGTTGCTTACCTCAAATGCTTGAAAGGTAAGACCAACTAAATAACCGTCAGGCACAGTAATTATCCACACGCATTCTTGATTAGGGCGGTAATCATCTGGAGAATTAGGACTGGTTAGAATTCCTTTGTCTTTATGAATGACGCCACCACAAATAGCTGAAAGAGATTAATATTGATTAGTATACGTATATTCGTTGTTAGTGGATGCGCAATGGCTCAGTGGTTAGGGCAGCGGACTCGCGGTCATAGGATCGCGGTTTCGATTCCCAGACCGGGCGTTGTGAGAGTTTATTGAGCGAAAACACCTTAAAGCCCCACGAGGCTCCGGCAGGAGGTGGTGGCGAACTCTGCTGTACTCTTTCACCACAACTTCCTCTCACTCTTACTTCCTGTTTCTGTTGTGCCTGTAATTCGAATGGCCAGCCTTGTCACACACTGTGTCACGCTGAATCTCCCCGAGAACTACGTTAAGGGTACACGTGTCTGTGGAGTGCTCAGCCACTTGCACGTTAATTTCACGAGCAGGTTGTTCCGTTGATCTTATCAGCTGGATCCCTCGACGTCGTAAGCGACGGAGTGCCAACACTGACACAAAATCTCGATTTTGGCGAGAAATGAACAGTTAATTATATCGAAAATTAAGGAAGGCTTGTTAGAG
>NC_068985.1:97880289-97881402 GCF_001194135.2 Octopus bimaculoides | reverse complement strand
ACACACACACACACACACACACACACACACACACACACACACACACACACACATATATATATATGCTATTGTCATTCCATATTCAGCTGGGTATCTTAATATGCCAATTGAAAAGAAAAATCTAAGCGATTATGCATACCTAAGCATATTCAACGGACGAGGTCGCACACGCTCACACGCTCAGACGCGCACGCGAGTGCATACACATACCGATATATATGTAAGACACAAATGACACAGAAATTACTAAAGTATGTCAAAGCAATGGTTCTCAGACAGAGACCAGGCCCTTCTTCACGTCACCCACATACCACACAAAAGTTAGTGAAAATTTTCAGAAACTCGCCACTCTGTCAATGATCAATATTCATTGTTTGTTTGTTTGTTCTTCATACTGTAAGACAAGTTTTGAAATTTTATCTTAAATCTAAAACCTTTAATTTTATTAAACCTGATAACTTTTTTCGCCTTCCCCGCCAACTTTAAATCTTCGTACCATCACCGCCTCTGCCTCTACTAAGAAACGCTGAATTAGAGGGCGGACAGAATATTTTGCTGGCTTCGATTATCACACCTTAGCAAATAGAGGTTACTACAGATGACCTGTTGTGTCAAGAAAAAAAAAATTAAACAAATAAACAATACCGAAATTTAGTGGAGGAAAACTGAACTGTTTTAATCTCATTGTCATTCTAAAGAACCGGTTTCTCTTATGAGCAGTCAGGAATACTATAGCGTTTCTTCTCACATTCATCATAAGTGCTACAGTGCAAAGTGTCATCTCCTTACTATCAGACGTACGACTTGTACTCTTCTATGACTTATCTCACCTTTAACCCATCCATTGCTGAACTGGCAGCCATTTTCTCGTGTTGTTCACGATGTATCTCTGTCTTATGTACGGATTCACATTTAGATGATAATGGAATTTGCGATGGTATAAATGTAATACATAATATCGTGTAACAACCATATTCCAGAACGCGTGCATAACTTTGTTAATGCATGTGTGTGTGTGTGTGTGTGTGTGTGTGTGTGTGTGTGTGTGTGTGTATCTATATTACCATGCATATATAAATACACACACACACACACACACTATATATATATATA